>NC_142772.1:3272500-3440000 GCF_988280905.1 Pimephales promelas | reverse complement strand
AATTCAGAAAAACAGAGCAAATTTTTTTTCTCATGAAAAATTAACTCGTTAATTCAGAAAAACAGAGTAGATTTTTTTCTTCAAGTGAATGCAATACGCCTCCGTATGAATGTGATACAATATTGTAATATGTAAAATGGCTAGATAAAGGCATTCCCTCATCTTCTTACACTAACACCTCGTTTTTTTTTTTGTCAAATTGCTCCCTCTTGTGGTCGTTTCAGTGGAACAGATTTGTAATTTGACTATTTTCAGAAATATTACATACAGGGACAGCAACCGCACCGCACACTATTGTGAAATGTGATCGCTCAGTATGCAATCCTTGAATCATCAGGCAGCAAATTAAACTTTTACCTATGACACATAAGTTCAAGATATTCTCCATCGATCCGCATTCAGGACATTTTGTCATTGCAGTGCACATTTGTATAATTTGTATTAATCCTTTTTCGGATCTGATATACAAATGGTATCCTCCAAAGAATCTTTACCAAATGAATTGATGAAAAATAAACCGCATCTCGTAATAATAAACGACTGTTGGTTCTGGTTGCCCAGCGCTGAGAAAAGTAGCAGAAATCACGTGACAAATCCATCGCTGCTCCTGCAGTGCTTCAACTGCCGATTATCTAATTACACCTGAATAAATAAACATTGATGCTTTAATAAACATTAAATAAAAATTACCACTACACAATTAACACTTAAAATTATTGTAGAGATAATAGAAGTTGACCAATTACAGTTACAGATAACATCAGGCCCACTAGTCGAAGTAGTCTTCTTCCACAAGTAGTTTTGACATAATGCGCCATTTTATCTCGTACAATTTTGAACTTTTGAATTTTAAACGCAAATTTCCAGAATAATCAACTAGAAAAACATGTTTAAGTCTTGAATACATAAAAAAAGCACAGCCCAGCATTACAAATACATGTTATTTTGTAGTTTATTTTTCAATTTCGTCGAGTCCTTGGAACTAAAAGGACCCTTCTCAGAGATACACCAACTTTACATTTGCACAACAAAATACAAATGTGGGAGACAAATTTGTTCTCTCGTTTTAGTGCAAACTTTTAAATATGAATAAAACCAACAACAACAAGGTTACCTCAGTGGTGACAAGAACTCTGGACAAACAATTTACAAAATGTACATCAGTTTGTTAAACTTTTAACAGTTGAAGAATCAGAACAGAACTTTTTATTAAGAGACAATGGATCAGTAAACACTTTGTCATAGCAAATCAGCTAACCTGCAGCTTCAAAACTTTCAAGGACGAAATCCTGTTATAAAATTGAACTATTGGCTTTTGTTACTAGAAGTGGCAGACATGTCTGTCTGTAAAACGGCTGAAGAGAGACAGATGTCAAAAGCGTCCTATGATAATAACCAAAACTAAAAGAAAAATAACTACATGACGGCAACAACAATAGAGAAAAATCTGAAAACTGAACATTTGAAACATGCTTCTTTCCTTTTGAGAAAAAAAAAGAAAGCAATTCTTAGATGGTGTTTTGCCAGTTGTGTAGACAGTTTAATCAAGAATTTACCCTTTTGGGAATTTCATTTCAAATGAAAAACAAATGGCGTTTAACAGGATTTGATTTAATTTAACTTTGTGCTTCTTCGCATTCATCGTCCTTTATGAGTGATCATCTTGTTTGAATAGGGAAAAACTGATATGTGGCTAAAATTCTAGGAATTCGGGTGGAATTGTGAGATTTAATGAGAAAATAAAATCTTATTCAGCACCAATGAGTTCAAAATATTGAAAGTCTCATTTCAATTTCAAAGAAAATGCTTAAAGTTCAATTGATTTCAAATGCTGGTTGTTTTCAAAATCTTCAAATTCGTGGATTTCAAAGTCAAATTTGGCGGTCAAACAGGTGGTGTCACTTTTGAGGTGAGGGTCCTTTGTGAAAAAGGTAGATTGGTCTCTGAAAGCCTAGAGGAAAGAAAATGAATAAATATTAACATATACAGCACAATATCATAGGTCCGAATTGCAAGGCATTTCAAAGCTCTGACCTCTAGAGTAATTTTGTGGCGTTCCGATGAGCTCATAGCTGGAGAAGCCCACATCGGCGGTGAGGAAGGAGGAGAAGTGGTCCGGTTTTAACCGGATGCCATGGTAATTCTTACAGATGTCCTCCTGAGAAAAATCGAACAACAATTTGAATAAACAACAACAACATGTGCCAAACTTTAAAGGAGTAGTTCACTTTTAAAAACAACTTTTGCTGATAATTTACTCACCCCCATGTCATCCAAGATGTCCGCGTCATTCTTTCTTTAGTCGAAAAGAAATTAAGGTTTTTGATGAAAACATTCCAGGATTTTCTCCATACAATGGACTTCATTGGGAACCAAATGGTTCAAGGTCCAAATGAGAGTTTCATTGCAGCTTCAAAGGGCTTTAAACGACACCAGACGATGTATAAGGGTCTTATCTAGGACCCTTCGAATCATGACTCGAAAAAAGATTTGTTCATTTTGATGAACGAGTTTGAACAGGAGAGTCACGAACGCTCATCACAGAGCAAGGCGAGCATTTGTGCTTATAAAACTTAAAACTTTTTATTTATTTTTTAAAAGGCTGATCGTTTCGCTAGATAAGACCCTTATTCATCGTCTGGTGTCGTTTAAAGCTGCACTGAAACTCATTTGGACCTTGAACCGTTTGGTCCCCATTGAAGTCCATTATATGGAGAAAATCCTGGAATGTTTTCATCAAAAACCTTAATTTCTTTTCAACTGAAGAAAGAAAGACATGGACATCTTGGATGACATGGGGGTGAGTAAATTATCAGCAGTTTTTTTTTTTTTTTAAAGTGAACTACTCCTTTAAGATGTCTTAAAATAACATTTCTAAAACTGACCATTTCAGCTTTAAATTCCATCAAAACATGTCGGTTGAATTGTGCCTTATTTTGCAACTTTCCTCACAAACCATTAACCTACAATCTTATCTGGCTGTTGCATTTGTTTCAGAAAAACAATGTTTTGAAGTAAATTTACTTTACAACCATATCATTTCCAGCTCAAGTTTGTCTTGGTGTGACATATTTGACTAAGTTGTAAGATTTGATAAATTCAGTGGACATGGTTTTATATTTTTCCCAGACCTGGAAAACCTATATTTGTAATTTAAAGATATGGAGAATGTTTTACACGCCTCGTTTCCCAAACTGATTATTGCAACTCATTAAAGTTAATTGGAGATCATGGTGTACATTTAGTTAATAATGTTGCTACATGACTTTTAAAGGAATAGTTCACACAAAAATTTACATTTTGTCATTATTTACACGAGTTTCTTTCTTCTGCTGAACACAAAAGAAGATACTCGTACAGGTTTGGAACAACTTGACCAAGTAATTTTCCTTTTTGGGTTAACTATCCCTTTAAGAGTTTAGATCTTCTCTTGGCCTCTCAGTTCATCAAATACTACTTTTGTCTGTTCCAAGGTCAAGTTTAAAAATGCATAAAAAAATACCCCAAAACTCAAGATAAAATGGCAAAAAAGTGCCCCTGTATGATTGACTCTTTTACATACATTATAGTTAAGCAATATCATAAAAGCAAGAGAGACGTTTCTCCCGAATATCAGCACGATTGCAAACGTGATACTGATTTCATACATCAGATCAACAAACAAGTTCACACTATACAGAGTATATTGCCAGTTGTTGCTCAATTCACAATAAAATCAGTTCAATATAATATATGTGAATAAATAAAGCATTTTTAAATGAACCGGGCGAGTGAATGATTCAGTGACCAATTCATAAATAAAACGATTAGCCATTTTGAATGATTTAGTGACACCAACTGGGAAGTTTCATTCTTAGTTTTTCCTATATTCAAAACGTTAATCTCATAACATTATTTATGCACCTGTAATTGCAATTTAAATGCATCACAGATCATTCCTCTAAACAAAATCTGATCACAAGTGGTCATGGGACACATATCTGAGAACACCAGACGTTTTGACAAAAAAGGGGTCTTACAGTGAGCTTCTTCCTCTTGCTGTAGGAGCTCCAGGGTTGAGGCTCCAAAATGAAGAGTCCTCCTGGCCGCAAGTGATTGTATATCCTGTGGAAGAGCCGCTTGAGTCCGACATCACCCCAGTTCAAGTGCACCCATTTTGTCACGCTCAAACATAGAATCACGTCATACTCTTCTTTTTGTATCTTCACCAACATATCGCTTTCCAGCACATAGTTCCCCTGTGTGGATTAGACAGAGAGTATTATTAAACAGGATAGACAGGTGCTGAATGCCTAACAGTAGTATTTTAAAAGTTCCTGTGTCACACCTATTTCCTTCCCCTGAAAATTATTTTGGTCAGGGATTTTCACCTCCAAATCTCTATGAGACTCTCTCATCTCTCGACGTGGCTCGGGTCACACCATTATTGTTAGTCTACAAGTTTTTTTTTTTACAAGGTAAAGGCTTAATGTACTTGGGATGAGTACTGTATGCATAAGCAAATACACACAGCCAAGCAGAACCTGGAGAGGGACCAAAGACCTAGAGCATAATAAGATACCAGTTTATCTTTAGCTATGCTACAACTAGTTCACGTGTGTCTACAGCACTTGAGCTTGAACGATTAAAGGGGTCATGAACTGGCTTTTTACATTGTTGTCTGAGGTCAACTTATGACGTTCTCTTGGTTTTTACATTAAAAAAACATCAAAATTTATAAGTAATAGGCTATTTTCTACCTTAGTTTTGAGCCTAGCTCAAAAACGCTCGGTTTTTGTGGGCGTCTCGCTTTGAAGACTTGAAAGTAAACGCCCACCGCTGTGATTGGATAACAGTTTTGCATATTATAATGAGTTTCAACTCGTCAGTGCATATTTATTGCTCGCTAACTCGATCCGGTTTGTCATCACGAGGTAGGCATCTATATTATTTAGCTATGCGTGTAATGCGTTAATCGGTGGGCGGGGCTAAACCGGCCATGTTGAAGTAGGTGTCGGCCTTCTTCTGCGGGGGTGGGGTTTTATCCTCTTTAAGGTCATAGTTCCCCATTTTGAAAAACGAGTCGTTTGTTGAGCCTGGTGTCAATGAAAGCTTTTATTGGACTAACAAGGACGTTTTCAGTTCTGAAACTTACAGGATATTCTTATAATATGTCAAAAGCTCAAGGAAAATTTTTTTTCTCAGTTCATCACCCCTTTAAAATAAATTCTTGACACAATTGTGTGCTTAAAACAGGAGGAGACTTTATAAAATTGCACTTTTACTCAACAAGTACCATTTATAGCTGCTAAGTTCAGTCTATGCCATTGTGTTTAAATGCGTTCTAGGTGAAGAGTGCATGTATAAAGCATCAACATATCGTATAAATAACCACATTTATTTATATGGAACTTTATAAGATTGTTTCAAAGCAGCTTGATAGTAATAAACTGGGAAATAACACTGTTAATGTTGCAAAATCCCTCAATTATAAGGACAATAGTGTCATTATTCAGCTCAATACACTGTGTGTATAGAAGGAAACATCAAACATACTTGACACAGTCACATAAACATAAATTCTAACTAAAATGAAAATCAGCAAAAGCAAAAGTCTTACCTTGACAAAGGTCACATTAGCAGGGAAATCTCCAGGAGGGAGACTGTTTGTGTTTGTCTCAGGCAAAGGGGGGCCAGCTATGGGTCCTCTTGAGATCCGGAGCGAGACAGGGAATGAATGCTTCCCATCAGGGAGACTCACCAATGCTCCATCTTCCATTTTCCCACTCTTTCCTCGCTGATTCCCTTTCTCTTCTCGACCAACTTCCATTCCTTCCCCGGCCGTGCATTTGTCCTCTTTCACAACAAAACTCTCTTTGTCTGTCTCCTTCCCCTGACTCTTTTCTTCCACCAAATCCTCTTCCATCCTCTCCCTCCCGTCCCCATTTTCCCCAGAACGTCGGGCCTGCTGCGTGTGGACCTCAGAGAGATAGTGCCGTATATTCTGCCGAGCAGCGTGTATCAATGCTCCATCAATATCCAGGCCCACGATCCGTGCCGGACGCCAATTTTTGGCGATGGACAGCGTCAGGTGACCGGTGTTGCAGCCCAGATCCAACACCGCCTTCCCTCGGAACCACTCGGGATTAAAAACACGCATACGAGGATCCTCGCTCAGACCTGGGTTCCGATAACCATAGTATTTATTATAGTTGCCGAACTGAAACTTCTTTTTCGGCTGGTTGTTGTTGTACTGTGGCTTCCAATGGTTCAGATTTTGCTGTGGTCTTTCTGCTCCCGTACGAGAGCCCGTTCCTGGCGTGTGAAAAGCTTGAGAAGGTCTTCCAGATCTCTGAGTCTGACCCCAACTTCTCACCTCATCTGGGTTCTCCAATCTGTTGCCGGCACGCCTGCGTTTGCGCTGCCTGTTTGTTGGAGCATTGGTGGGGTTTGTAGATGGAGGTGCAGTTGAGGAGTCAATGGCTTTCTCCTTCACCTCACCGCCATTTGTGGTTAAACTGGGCTTATCTGAACACTGAGCCTCAAGAGTCGAGTCTGATAGCGTCTGGTCCTCAGGAACAAGGGTGTTCGCCACGCTCGAACACGTTTGTTGAACCTCCGAGTGCAAATGCGTCAAGGGGAGCGTTGTTTTTCCATCATCTTGTACTGTTGCACAGCCGTTAGGCTCGAGTAAATCGATCTGTGCGACTCCTTCACCAAAACCTTTCCCAAATCCTCCATGGTGCTTGTTTCGATGCCTTCGCCTGCCTCCGCTACTTTTTAAGGGAGACGTCAACTGACTTCTATGTCCTGCACTAAGGCAATTGAGATTGAGGGGGTCTGTGATATCTCTGGGTATCAGGATCTCCACAGGGTCTCTGTTTTTGGCAGGCAAGGGCGAGGACTTGGGTGTCTCTGCATTAAGAGCCCGGTTCACCTCTTCATCAAGAAGGCTGTTGAGGTTGAGTGGGTCAAATATGTTCCCGCCCAGCAGGAAATTGGTTGGCAGGACTGACTCACTTTCTGAGTTGGCACGGCGTCTTCGTTTACCATAACCAGGGTGTTTGAATCCATAACTCATAGTGTTTCGCCGCTTATTGACTCTCTGCTGTTGAGGTTTGGGCTGCTGGGTGCCATTTTGGGTTTGCGTAGACGATTCGATCCCAACATCCCCACTCTCACTCATAGCATTGTTATCTGTGGCATTGGTTTTCACTGTGTGCTCCACTAATGCATCACTTCCTGCCTTTTCACCACCCTCTTTGCTGAGGTTTATAACTGTGGTCTTGTCCGATGGATGGAGATCGTCAATGTTGGTAACATTTCTAGTAAGTTCTGAGTGCTGTTGGGAAGTGGGGTCTGTTTGGCCCTCACTGGATAAAACAGTTCCTTTGTCAAATGACATCTCTATCATTTTTCAGGCTGAAGCTGGAGGAGACATGGATCTGAAATGAAAGCACAAAGCAATCATCCACAAATAAAAATATAAATAAATACCATATTTCGAAGAATTCACAATTTGGCTATCCAATCCTAAAGGACTACTAAGTCAGACGATGTATAGTCCAGTATTTTGCCATTTTGTGCAATTGGCAAATTTATTGAAATGATTCTGTCTAGTCCAGGTCCAAATTATTTAAAGGGATAGTTCACCCAAAAATACAATTTAAAAAAAACCCCAAGACTTTCATTCATCAATCTGAGAGGTTTCTCTTCCTCCATTGACAGCTACGCAACTACCAAAAGGTTCATAAAAAGATCATAAAACTAATCAATATGAATTGAGCAGTTTAGTGCAAATTCAAAAGAGGCTCATTGATCGGCGAACATAAACAGAAGCTCAAACGTGCTGTGTAATCAAGCTAACATGTTTGAGCTAATAAATGTAAATGAATTGGTTTTACGGTCTCTTTATGAACGTTTTGAACCGTCAAAGTGGTAGTTGCGTAGCTGTCAATGGAGGGCCAGAAAGCCATTAGATTACATAAAAAATATCTTCATGTTTTCCCGAAAAAGAACAAAAGTCTTAAGGGTTTGGAACGACATGAGGGCGAGTAATTAATGACAGAATTTTTGTTTTTGGGTGAACTATCCCTTTAATGATTTTGGGTTGTTGATGTAAGCAGTTATCCAAATTTACCATCTATTTGCTATCATGTAATTGTATTTTTATATTAAAAGCAAATATCAGGATTTCAAAACTCCCAAAGCAAAGTAAAGTTCTGGTAAGGATGACAACAAAACCTTAATAAGAACGGACTGATGGGTTATTATAACAGAAGTTAAATGAAAGAATCCCTCATATAACTTAAAATTATAAAAACCTATAGACTATTTTTATGTTGCTGCATAAAATACGCAAAAAGCTTAACGTTACCTGACGAACCACCTGTCAAACTGGTGTCAGCTCCTGACAACATCTGGCAAGTGTGCATAAAGAAAGTAAATGTTCAAGTTATGTCAACGTTGGCAAAACGTCCACCCACCTTCAGTGTCAGCGAGTTCTCCTCCTCTCGTCTCGACACTGCTGTTATTACTGATACTGTGTCTAAACTCCGCCTCCGAGCGTCATTTATGAATAATACATAGCACAGTAAAAATCAACACGAAAAAACAGAAGAGAAAAAAGGAAAAGATACCTAAACAGGATCAGTACTGTGTTCAGCACACAGCCCCGGGGCTCTAACTCTCTCCGCCCTCTCTTAAAGGTACACAGCCCAATGCCTGCCTCCCTCTCCAGCGGACGAAAGAAAAACCCACAACAGCTTGGTCAGTGTTAGCGACAGCTGCCCTTGCACATCCCGCACTGAAAACACCAGTGCATTAATACACACAGCTGTCCGCTGACGTCAGATTCAGATTCAAAACAATACGTTCAGAGCACACACCCCTTAAAAATAAAGCTTATATACGAACGAACCCCATTTTAGTATATCAGCAAAGCTGTGTGGAAGTACTGATCACAATGATAGTTGTCTAAACCCTAACTGTTCGGCTAAATCACTCGCATGAACTAACTAATGAGCTGCAGAATCACACTGAGGGGAACGGGGCTTTCGGTGATTTATATATGTCGAACGCCTGATGACGTCGCGAATAGGCAGCTAAAGCAGCCAATAGCACACCGATTTTTCGGGAGCCTTCGTTTCACTGTCCAATCATTGAATGTAGAGGGGCGGGATTAGCCTAGATTATTCTTTTTAGGTGCCCTATGAATGTGCCTGCGCATAACGGTCAACTTTAACGAACATCATGAATTGTGCAGCGGCCTCGTTAAACTTTCCGTTTATGACACATGTTTCACTTTATTCCATTAAAATGAGACGGTGGTTTTGTTCGTATGTGTTTTTGGCTGTTGTTTACACGTTTACACTCTACACTTCCTCACAGGCAAGCAACAAGACGCCACATCGCTTTTCTATCCAGCATGCAAGTAAACGACATTTTTACAGACAGACAGCATCCTAAAATGCTCATTCCTGCAACTGATCACTGATTATTTATATAGCATTTACTTCCGTGGTTGCTTGCTATTTTAAGATACAAACAGAAGCATTTGGTTCCCGCCTCCGCGAGAGGTTGCTGTGAATGGAATACCGATCGAGCTACTGGGATTTGTAGTCCTCAGGATTTGTGGCCCCAGCACAGCTATACTCGTGCACATTTGCGTATTATTCAAAGGTACAGATATAGGTGCAATACATATAGAATAAAAATACACTCATATAACTGTTTTAACAACTCACGCCATAGTTCACAGACAGGTTACCCTGTTAAAATAAAAGCTGTAAGGGGGAAATGAACTTGGACATGACTGTCAAGTAGGCCTATGATTTACAGAAATGCCATAAAGTCAGGGCCATAGGCAGGGTTTTATAATCACAGACGTCCCAAATTTGAAGTGGGATCAGGATCTCCGAGGGAAAAGTTTTATTTCTCAGACATAGGCCTATGTGCATTTAAAGACGTCTGAAGGCCAAACACAGTGGCGTGCGTAGGTTTGATTTTGAATCAATATATAAATATATTTTAAGTTTTGATCAAAAATATTGCTAGGGAGATATCAGTGTCACTGGGTATTGGTAGGGACATGTCCCTACTAAATTCTCCGCCCCTGGCCAAACAAATTGGTTAACAAATATTTAAACATGTCAGTGGGCAGTAGATATAGGTATTTCTCTCTCTCCATCGTCTCCATCACTCTTCTCTCAGTCTCCTTATCTGGCCCTGTCTCTTAATTCCCCTCCTAAAGCTGCACTTTGATTGATTAGTCTTTTCAGTTTTATTTTAGTAAACGTTAATGTCAACTGATATGTTTTATGAATCATTTTCTAAGAAATAATTTAGGCCTAATTTAAGAAATCTAGGTATCTATTATTAAATTCATTCACACTATGTGCATTCAAATCAATGTCAATCTTCTGCAAACTGCTTTGTTAATGTTCTCCCCTGACATTGACAGTTAGCCCGACATTTACATTACATGAATTCTACGTAAATGATAGGCCCATATTTCAATTCAAAATGGCTAAATTAGACAAACTTTTAATAGTTTTCCTGATTATTTTTGTTAGTCGTTTCACATTTCAACAGTTATCATGGAATGTTTATTTAGCTGCTTACATCTTATCTCACATTTTACACGAAATACGAATTGGCGTGTCATACATACACCATTTCATGAGATCAGTCTGTAAAAGCAGAGGTTAGACCTGGCCTATAGCATCAGACCTTCTAGAAGTGACACGAATTGAGGTATCTGCTAAAGTTATTGTTGTTGATTGTATTGTAATGATGCAATATTATTTATAAACGATTTGCTAAGATTTGATATATCAATTCAAAAGATGGGTCTATAATTTAATAAAGTCTCTAATATTTCGAGAGACAATAACAGCTGGCTACTTGACGGTCAGGTTGATGTTCTGTCTGGCACAACTAGCAAGGTTTAAAAGCTACCCTAGTCTTCTCTCTGTCTCACTCACTTTTAAAATTAATTTAATTTTTATTTTTATCTTGTCTGTCTTTACCTTGCATCTTCTGGTAAGACCCAGTTTACTTCTTTGCATACTCCACGTGGTTTCTGGAGCAACATTAGAGTGGATATTGGAAATGTGTTAATTACAGTTTATGATACACAATTATAAGAGGCATGTGTGTACACAAACAACTTTATAATAGGCATATATGCATATATATATGTATCACTCTAATAGTGTGTCTAATACAAACATAATGCATTATAAAGCTCACATTAAAAACTTTAAATGTAGATTTTGATTTAAGTTGTTTCTTATAAATGAGGCGATGTAATTTTCTAGTGTATATCATACAGTTTTCTGAAAATAGCTTACTGATCTGGACTAAAATGTCTGTTCACTTAATGTGTGTTTTATCATAGCTGTCTTTAGTTCTTTTTAACTTGTATCTCATTAAGGTGTGTGTTTGCTTTAGCTACTTAAGAAAATTAAAATTCTCTATCTCTAAACTTTTATAGACACCCATCTTTTGAACCCCCAAAAATGTTCAACCGACACCCTGCCATTATTTTATAACCATTGTTTCTACCACTATTCAACTTTAGCTTCTTTTTTTATTTATTTTTAATCAGTGAGCGGGAGCACTTTGACATGAGGATAAAAAACAACAACTTATGAAGAGTGGCAAGCCATTGGAGAGTCAACAACAGGAGTCATCCTATACATGGTGTAAATAAATAACCTTTTTTGTGAACAAAAATATTGTCTCTTTCTTTTAAATGGCCCTTGGAATTTTAGAAAATGGTTAAATGGTGTTTGTCTTCATTAAATGTTATGTAGGACACTGTTCTGTAGATGTATTATGTCCAATTGTGAATAGTACAGCAGATATGATTACACAGATACTGTAGCCTACAGTCATGGTCAAAATTGATGGCACCCCTGGTATATGATCAAAACTGGCTGTAAAAAAAAATTCTAACCAAATTCTAACCTTGGCAAAATTCTAACCTTTCATTGACGTAAAAACATTGAAAGTGGGGGTAAATCACATTATGAAATAAATGTTTTTCTCTAAAACATGTTGACCATAATTGTTGGCACCCCTAGAATTTTTTTTATGAGAAAAATATCTATGAAGTATATTCCCATTAATATTTAAATTTTTAAGCACATCAGGGTGACTAGGAACATGAAATTGTTCAGCTTGGACTTCTTGTTTCACAGGAGTTTAAATATGAGGAATCAGCTTCATAATATTGAAATAATAATCCATCACAATGAGTCAAACCAAAAAACATGGTTCTGATGTTCAGCAAAAGATTGTCGAGCTTCACAAAATACAAAGTGGCTGTAAGAAAATATCTAAAGAATCGAAAATCCCCATTTTGACCATCAGGGCAATAATTAAGAAGTTATAATCAACTAAAGATGTTACGATTCTGCCAGGAAGACGACTTGTCTATTGTCTTAATGGATGGTGAGGATGAAAGTTTGAGTGGCAAAAGACTCTTCAAGGATCACAGATGGAGAATTGCAGAGATTAGTTGAGTCTTGGGGGTCAGAAAGCCTAAAAAAAAATTAGCAAACAACCTCTACATCACCACATGTTGTTTGGGAGGGTTTCAAGAAAAATCCTCCTCGCTCCTCCAAAAACAAACTCCAGCATATTCAGGTGTCAGACACGACTGGATCTTTAAAAGGGATTCTGTGGTCAGATAAAATGAAATAAAAGGGCTTTTTGGCAGCAAACCCAGCAGATGTGTTTGGTGCAAACAGAGATGAAGAGTACCCCATGCTTATGGTTAAATATACTGATAGATGTTATATGTTGTGGGCCTATTTGATGGAGGTCCTGGACATCTTATTCAGATACATGGTATTATGGATCAAATACAAACAGATAAAAATCAAAACATGACGCCTTCTGCTAGAAATCTTATAATGGGCCGTGGTTGGATGATCTTCCATCAGGACAACGATCCAAAACAAACATCAATATCAACACAAAAATGTGTAACTGAGCACAAAATAAAGCTTCTGCCATGACCGTCCCAGACCCTGACCTGATGAGTTGGGAATCTGAAGGATCTGGGGAGAGTCTGGAGGAATGGTCTCTGATCTCTGGTCAGGTGTTCTCCAAACTCATCAGGCATTATAGGAGGAGACTCAGATCTGTTATCTTGGCAAAAGGAGATTGCAAAAAGTATTTAATAACAGGGAGCCAATAATTATGGTTTAAATATGAGGGAACCCCCCCCCCCCCCCCCCCCCAAAAAAAAAAATCTAAAAAAGGTTAGATTTTTGTAAATTATTTGAATGAAAGATCAAAAGGATAAACAATGCAGATTTATTTTTTACAGGCAGTTTTGATCATATTTGCAGGGGTGCCATCAATTTTGACCATGACTGTATGTCTAAAGGTCTAAATGTAACTTTAGATAAATTCACAACAACATATATCAGTCAGTTTCCTGTATATAAAAACAGTTTAAAAAACAATGAATTATACAGTAGGTCAAAAATCATTACTTTGTCCATCTGATTCAACTATGTGTATTAATAATTTTTAGATTTACACAAACAAATCTTCTGTAGGCTGAGTGAAGAGTGAAGCCCAACTAAACATCTGGATGTTTTAATCCTTAGTGCAGATAACTCCGCTGTCTATAACGTTTATTTAAATAAACAAATAACTAAAAATTTGTAAAAGTCGGGACGGTTATTAATGTGTTTGTTTCCAGCGTCGTTTTCTGTTATTTCCCCGCTGTATTCTGCTGTCAGGCCGTTAGATGGCGATGAAACACTTTAGACCAGGGGTCTCCAACAGGTGGCTCGCGAGGGACCTACCAGTATAATTAGCATTAAACACGGTGCTTAAAGATTATTAAACGAAAGGATTGAAAACTTGATAAACCACCAAAGGTACATGGCGATATATTTACCAGGTAAACCGGCATTAAATAAAAGAAGAAGAATAAAGGAGTAAAACGGCGCACTTTTTCCGTTAACCGTGAACTAGGTTGGCTCAGCTGATGTTATTCCCGGACGGACGTGTATTTAAACTTTTTACAGTTTATGATTTAATTTTAAATCTATAATTCGAGTAAGTAAGTTTTGGTTTAATCAACCAAGAGTTCAGTGTTTGACGGTAATAACCAGGCAAATTCAGTGGCAGCACAAATGCAGATTTGAATGTTCGATCGCTCTGTGATCGTAGTAGCCCTATATTACCTTAATGGTCAATTTTTGTCAAATGTTTAGTCGTTGTCAAATGTTTTAGACCAAAACCTTGTCAAATGTTCAGTTGTTAAAGTAGATTGTGTGTTTGTTTGAATCGAGATCGCTATCTTTTAATTGTGTCTCTCTTTTCAGGCTAGACATCATTATTAAAAAGAGTTTACATTAAATCCGATTAAACCTGTGTATTTGAGTGAAAGTATCTCAGTGTTTATTTTAGTGTTTTCATAGACGCATCGAATTTTCAGTTACGCATAAGCCCCGCCCATAGACTGACGGTGGCCCGTGACGCACAACCTGCAGCGCCCCCCCCCCCCCCCATAGAGTGACGGTTGCACGTGACTTACAACCTGCAAACCCCCCCTCCCCCCCATAGAGTGACGGTTGCACGTGACTCACAACCTGCAACCCCCCCCCCCATAGAGTGACAGTGGCACGTGTCGCACAACGTGCAGCTGTGGAATGTCTGGAATGTTCTATAGAACGTGACGTCACAGTCGAGTACTGGTCGAATAAAAGCTGAATTTCACAGACTTTCAAACATTCTCTTCATTGCTTTGCTGATAATTTTCTACTGGCATTTATTGCAGTGTAATTATTTAGCATTTCAAAATGGGAGCAAACTTTTCTTGTGTTAATTGTCGTGCGCATGATTCTGACAGTGTGGACAATTTACACATAAAGGAGAACGGCAAGAGGAGGAGGGCAAAAACCATCAAGACCAGCTCCAGTCAAGGTAAGTAAAAGGACCAAACATGATGTAGAATATGTAAAGTTCTGTTTTTAAAGGTTTATAAATAATAAAAACTTTTACTAGAGAATTCAGTAACATAATATGCTTGAAATATAATGGAAACTTCACATCTTTGATGACAGATATGTGAATTCATTTAAACAGACATTCAAATGTATTACGTCAAATTTTAGTGAATGTGAAATTGCTCACAAATTATAAATTATTACAAATTATGCCCAGTTGGCCAAATTCATTGTCTGAAAATGAAGATGTTGTGCTAATCAGATGAAAAATCAATGAATTCTACATTTGCATGTATGATTGCCTAAAGGGTTACCAAGCAACATCTGGATGGCCAAATTAAAATTTACACACACAACTATATTAAATTTAATGCAGGGGACTTGGTGTATGTTTTGAAATTTGAAGTATTTTTAATTTGAACTTAAACAGAGAACAGAACATTCTCGCCTGTTCTCACTGACCGACAACTGAGGAAGCAGAATGCACGAATTAGACCTGTGTGAATGCCCCCGAAAACTCGCTTCATTAATTACATTAGATGCACCAATATTAATGTCTAGTAATGAATATGGTTTTGGTTAATCTTTTATTAATAGAATTTGATTAAAACCATCTTTTGTTTTATCATTTCCCTCTTTAGATCAGACTTCTCAGCTTGTTCCCCGTACCATTGAGGCTGAAATCCTCAGCGTTGCAGTGGAACCAGGTCATGCTGAAGTCGATGACGAGTGGAGTGAAGACGCCTTCCAGGACTTAGTCGGAGATTCGTCAGAATGGTCTGCCGACGTCCTCAACGCTTTGAGCTCTGTCTCGATTCTTGACGTCCTCCAACCTACAGCCTGTGCCACATCTGATAGAGTTCCAGTCCTAGATGTGGCCACCTATAGAGCCAACGTCCGTCGAGTTCCAGCCCGACATGTGGCAGACTCCAGTGTGGACGTCCCCCAGGTCCCAGTCAGCACCACATCAGCTCCAGGATTGGAAACGGCTGACTGTTGTGTTGATGTTCCAGTCTGTGCCACGTCAGACTGGGAAGATGATGGCCCTCCAGACTGGGAAGATGATGGCCCTCCAGACTGGGAAGATGATGGCCCCCCAGTTCCAGACTGTGCCTCATCAGACTGGGAAGATGATGGCCCTCCAGACTGGGAAGATGATGGCCCTCCAGACTGGGAAGATGATGGCCCCCATGTCGCACCGACAGTAGACACTGTCTCTGAGAATGAGATTATCTGTAAGTTGACTGTCATGACTCCGACACAACACAATACAGACAAACTTGTGTTGTGATATTATATCTGTCTTTACTCATGTCAACTCAGGCAAAAAGCAGTTTTCATGTCAACTCTTCTATGTTTCTTTTAACAGACGTCGGTTGCTGGAGCTATAAAGTCGGCAAGAAGCTCGGGGAAGGAGGATTTGGAAGCGTTTACGCCGGGACTCGCTTGAAGGATGGCCTTAAGGTATCATTTAATTTACTTGCATTATCTATCAAAGTGTTCTTGCACGATCGTATATTCGAATAACTCTTCTTTTCAAGCATTCTCAGTGTATCTTATGTTCACTTCTTAGAGCACCTGACCTCTCAGACCTGTTTAAATTGTTAGGCTTGCTCTACATGATTAGAATTGAAATATGAACTGCACACACATTGGAAATAAAAAACTCAAATCCATTTTTTGTTTTGTTGATTAGGTGGCGCTGAAATTCGCTGATACCGAGGGTATTGAGTGGATCAACATTGTAAGTACTCTGTTTCTCTCAGTTCATTTTTCAATGGACAAACTGCTATTGTCTGTAGTTTAGTCGTGTTGTACATCTTTTCTCCATGTACAGTATAAGATCGTAATAATTGTCTTTCTTCTAGGAGGATAATCCTGAACCCGTTCCTCTGGAGATCGGTCTGCAAATTCTCGCCAACAAAGGCCCCAGGGTTCCCCAGATCATCCAGCTTCTGGACTGGGACGAAGAGCCAAATCAGTACATTATGGTTCTAGAGTTCCCTACACCCTGTGAGAGCCTGATCGAATATCTGGACCGGCACGACTACTACATCGACGAGAACGTGGCAAAGGTCATCATGCATCAGGCAGCAGTCGCAGCTCAAACATGCTGCCAACGTGGAGTGTTGCATCGCGACATAAAACTGGAAAACCTCCTGATCAACCCGGAGACGCTGGATGTCAAGTTGATTGACTTTGGATGCGGAGAAATCCTGACCGATGCGGGATACACGTCCTTTGCTGGTTTGTATTATTCTTCAGAGCTGTAATGTGGGTCTCAAACTTAGATGACTGGCCAGAAGCCGTCAAGGTCTTACAAAGTATCATGTAATGGGATCCACCATTGTGAATCAATAGCATCAAATCATTTCTTGCATGCTAATAAATACTTTTTTCTCTTTTTTGCAGGCACCGAAGAGTACTGCCCCCCTGAATATGAATCATACGGCTTTTATCACGGCAAACCAGCGACAGTGTGGTCACTCGGGGTCCTCCTGTTTACACTGGCGTGTGGAGAATTTCCATCTTCAGAAGACTTGGATATGCTAAATGACAACATCTGGACAAGAGATGGCGTATCACAAGGTTAGATCTACATTTCAGCAAAGATCACTTGCAATTCTAAATCATACAAAGTAGAACAAAGTAATATAAATGGTTGTGTGGGTAATGCAGTAATATTTAGATATTTCAGCTTAGACTCTTAATCAAATGGAGCGAGTGTGAAGTTTAAGGTAATAATAGGACTTCTCTTCTCTTTCTTCACAGAATGCTGCAAATTACTTTGCTCTCTCCTGCAAAGGAACCCAGCGAAGCGGCTTGATTTGGATGTTGTCTGTCTCCACAAGTGGTTTAAGTACTTCGAATATAGATTTTATGAAGAAAGATCTGAAGACCTTCTACCGAAAGACTTGCCACCCGCTGTTCAGGATTTTTTAAAACTCTTTATAAATAAACAATAGATTTGACTTTTAAACAACTACATTGTCCACAGAAAATCTATTAAAACTTAATTTCGTGTCAAAATATTGTGATCAAAAAATTTCACAGACTTTCTCCTTTGAACTTTACTATTACTAATTGCGTCATGACCAAATACAACCAGAAACAATTGTTCAGTCTTGATTGTGAAAGTTAATTCCTCGCGACCTGTTTTCAATTGGCTGAGCAGCGCACGAAACAGGCATTTTTCTCAATTCCCGCTATGAGAGGAATGGGAAAGTTGCCCTCCGCATTATGGCGGCGCCTTACGCATTATTACGGCGTACGACATGTATGACGTCATTGACATTATTTAAAGCAAAAAGTGACTCTAAAAAATATAACACCAAGCGATGTGTAATTGCTTTGCATCTCCTTTCGAATACAAGATTCAAATTACTAGACAAAAAATGATATCCTGAGAAAAGTGTATTTTAAGGGGTATAACTCACTAGACCTCCATTTTCGTTATGTGAGCGCCCTCATATGTAAACAGAGTGGAACTGCAACCAGTTCTCCCCATACTAGTGTTGTCAAAAATATCGATATTTTTCAAGGTATCGCATCAAAGTTAGAAATTCTAGTATCGTGACAACACTACCCCATATTAGACATTCTCTGCTTCGATCTTCAACTCCACAGAGATTGTAATTCACTTGTTATTCTGTATCATAAAAAAAACAGAACAAACAAACAGTGCACATCGTCTCCTTCCACAGACTGACAGACTCGTGACGAGGCATCGGGACCCAGGTTGAGACATCCTTTCCAGTGATGTATTAGCAAGATGAACCGCTGCAACCTAAGAGTCCGCCGGGTCAATTGAGAGGAGGTTTGGGGACTATTGAAGGCTATTGGTCGCTGTAGATATCAAACTGCCTCCCATCAAGGTAATTCCTCTATTTTTCCACCACCCAGACCACAGCCAAACACTCTTTTCCTGATGTGGAGTAATTTAGTTCTGCTCCTCGTAATGTCCTTGAAGCATATGCTATTGCTCTTTCCCCCTCAGGTGTTTGCTGGGTGAGAATAGCTCTCAGTCCCACATCACTGGCATCAGTATTCACCTGAAGAGGTTGGTTGAGGTCAGGCTGCATCAATACAGGTGGGTCTTGCTACAGAATTTGCCAGGACCTTCTCCATAAGCCTCTGGAAGGGAATGCAGCATTTCTGAGCCGGCATGGAACGGGATTGGAATAGCCCCTGGTTGGTGATAAATGCGGTTTTCTCTTTACTCTCTTCCTCCAGATCCACCTGCCAGTATCCTGACTGCAAATCCAATGTGCTGAACCAGGTGGCGCCATCCATGGATTCCAGGATGTCATGAATAAGCGGCATTGGATAAGCTTCAGGTATGGTGTTTCTGTTAAGTCTCCTATAGGCCACACAGAACCTGGGGACGAGGACTACGGGTGATGACCATGGAGAGAAGGATGGCTCAATGATGCGGTCACTTGCTGGCTCAATAATAACTGGAAACCATCAGATCTCCTTTGAGGCGTGTCATGATCTGTTGAAGAACGAAAACTAAATCATCATGATTGTCTTTCACGATAATGAAGTATTTTTTTAGTGAGACACTGAAATGTCAAGGATTCAAAAATAGACTCTGACACATTTAAAGGGATAATTCATCCAAAAGTTAAAATTCACAACTACCACTTTGACACTTTAAAAAGTTCATAAAGAGATTGATGAGCGGTTCAGTCCAAAACTTTTCTGAAAAGACTGAATCGCTTTGAATTTAGGCTTTTATTCTGAAGATCTTTTATGTGGACCGTCATGAGGGTGAGTGATTTAGGACAGATTTTTGGGTGAACTATCCCTTTAAAACGTGTCACCTGAGCTGTATCGGTGTTTATAGACGTAAACCATTGTCGGTAACGATATAAAAGTGTTCGATATAGCGCTCAATATTTTCATTAAAATGTGCACGCTTCGCCCGTAGATCTTGGTTCATTTGAAGTTCAGTTTCAAGACTCACACTTATTTAAAATTAATTTTTCTTTTAATAAATTATCATTTTTTAAATCAAGGAAAAGTCTCTAGCATTTCTTTCTTTTTCCTGTATCGAAAACGTACGAACCGCGACACCACTGTGTCCTATCAAACCGAACTGTGAATTTTGTGAACGTACACCCCTAATTATTACAGTTGCTGATCTACCTCAAAGTTTGCCATTGTTCTACGTTTACACTTATTTTTATTGCACACATTTTGTAACATTTTAAGTTCAAGAGTTTCTTTAACACACACTTTTTAAAACATAAAGAACTTTTCTACTTCACTTTGACAAAAAGAAAGAAATGAAACATTATAACGTGATAGATTTTTTAGCTATGTCGCACAGCACTACTCTAAAGAGACGAGCATTTTGATAAATATACGCTCTATTTCATATTTATTATATTTTTTTACTTAAACTGTTGTCTTTATCATTTAATGTATGTTTTAATAAATCTGCCAATAAAACATGTTATTACAGCCATGTCTAAATGTTTACATTTCAACAATGAATTAGAGTAGAACGAATCATTAAATAGTTAATATAGAACTGCCTTATGTGCAGTTTAAATGTTTAAATTAATTCTACAGTTCCATTTGCACTTGATTGTTGATTATTAAATAAATGTAATTGATTATTAAACTATTGTTGTTGTAGATTTTTGGCCAATGAAAACTTTCATTTAGGTGTTTCTGTAAAAAAAAAAAAAAAAAAAGTAGGGATGTCACGATCCGATCAAGACAAGTGATCGGAAATCGGGTCCGATCACGTGGTTTCAAGTAATTACGTGAGGCATAAAACAAATATATGGCCTATAGGCTATGTTTTAATAATATGTAAATAATAATGGTGTTAGATGTTAGACCAGAGGTCAAAGTCCCGGTTTTGTGAGTCCTGTCCCAGGAAATGTCCGCATTTTACAGCGTCTTCAAACAAAAACAAAAAATACAGTGCAGAAAGCCCGACTTATATCAGACTGCTGGTTGTCAGAACAGTCGTGTAGTTATGATCCTTTTTCACCAACAGAGGGGATGCGCGAGCTACAGTGATACTTGGTTGAGCTCCTTTACTTTAACATGAAGACATAGTAAAACATTCATAACTAGCTATAACAGACATCCATAAACATAACACAGCTAAAAGGATTCAGTTTACAATACAGGAATATATATATATATACATAATAATTTTGTTTTAAAGACAATATTACTTAATAATTTTACTTTTATGAATATGAAATGTACCTAATAAAATCACAAGACATAAAATTAACAGATGCATTTTTTTATTTATTTTTTTAAATGCTATTTAATAACATCTTTGGTAAAATCATCAAGAAGTAATAATCTTCAGACATTTTTTTGGAATGGTAAAATTAAAAAAAGATGTATTTTTTCTGGCTGATCTGAACAAAATGAGCTATTTTAATCAAATCCATACATGTTGATAAAGTATAGCTAATTACTAACACAAATATAATGAAGAACTTTTCACTATTAATGTCCACCCGGCTAAATGAATACGGTCAATAATTTTATCCCTTAAAACTCATCTTTGATCACCGAAATGACATATTTAAACGTTCTCCTGTGGAATAAAATTATTCATGCCTTAAAGCTCGAATGTAACTCTATCCTTGTTTCATTAAGTAGCTCATGAATATTCCAATGAGCCCCGCCTCCACTCACTCATCCTCTACTAGTCGATGTATCGCATATAACACAAAAAAAATAAAAATAAATATAGCTGCAAGCAGCAATTACCGGGGCCAAGTTAGACGACAAAACATGCCAACATGTGTCAGAGCAACTGCAGCAAGGAGGAATTGAAGACATTTAGGGTGCTTCTCAATATCCCTCCTCGTCTCCTCGCTCTTCCGTCCTCCCTCCTATGACCCGGAAACCGATCGAGCTCAGCCATCTTGAAGGACATCTCAATTCTCTAATTGCACCGAGGAGTCGAGGATCGAGGAGTGAGGAGGCTTCCTGAGGAGTCATAAGCGAGGATACAATTGTGAATAGTACAGCAGATGTGATTACACAGTACTGTAGCCTATGTCTAAAGGGCTAAATATGGTTAATACCTAAATGTAACTTTATATAAATTCACAACAACATATATCAGTCAGTTTCCTGTAGGCCTATAGGTCAAATATCATTACTTTGTCTATCTGATTCAACTATGTGTATTAATATTTTTTAAATATACAAAAAACATATCTTCTGTGAGTGAAGAGTGAAGCCCAACTGAACATCTGGATGTTTTAATCTTTAGTCCAGATAACTCCACTGTCTATAACGTTTATTTAAATAAACAAATTTTTACACTTACTTATTTTACACTTATTTTTACAGTTATTTTTCAAAAATGTGCAGACAGTGGAGTCATACCGGACATATGGAAAACATCAACAGTAATACCCATCCCTAAAACAAAATCTCCTAAAGACCTTAATGAATTTAGACCAATTGCACTGACTTCCCTGTATAATGAAATGCCTTGAAAAAATCGTAAAAGACATAATCATCCCCCTAACTGTAGACAAATTAGATCCATTACAATTTGCATATCAAGAGGGCAAGGGGGTAAAGTATGCAAAGCTGTTCATTCTTGACAGGGTGTATAAACATCTTGAGAAACCTGCCTCACACGTAAGAATTTTATTTGCTGACTTTAGTTCAGCTTTTAACAAAATGCAGCCCCATATCCTAATCGAACGATTAGACTCACATTTTTAGTTACCCGAGCACATCTTATTATCAGTTTTAACATTTTTAACAAATAGAAGGCAGCAGGTATATGTAAATGGTGAAATGTCATCTGTCATCGTGTCTCTCCTCAGGGCTGTGTGCTTTCACCCTTGCTGTTTATATTATACACCGACAACTGCAGGTCATCTTGGGAGAACAGCTATTTGGTAAAGTTCTCAGACGACACAGGCCTGATGTCCCTATTACAGGACAACCAATCTGATCACAATAATGCCCTCATGGAACTTGTCAGATGGTGTGAGGATAGCTTCCTTGACTTAAATGTGTCAAAAACTAAAGAAGTAGTCAGATTTTAGGAAGCATAGTGAAGAACCGAAATTAAGTCAATGAAAATGTTCAAATAGTTCAAACATATAAGTACTTGGGCACAGTGTTTGACTCACAACTGAAATTCAGTGAGAACACTGATAGCATTATTAAGAGAGTAAACCAAAGGAAGCTTAACTCTTTTGGGGTCTGTAAAAGAATTTGATGTTCATTCTATCAGGCCTTCATTGAGAGTCTACTAACGTTTTCTTTTCTGTGTTGGTTTAATGGACTAGCTGTGAAAGATAAAAAAAAAAAGTTTGACCAACATTGTTAGGTATGCTCAAAAATCACTGGACGACTGGACTGACACGAGCTGTCAAAAAGGCAGAAAGAATACTGTGTCAACCAGATCATGCACTCAGTGAAGAATTTGTTGTCATGCAGTCAGGTCGGCGGTATTATGTGCCAAAACGGAAAACTAACCGCTATGCTACCTCATTCATTCCTTCTGCTATAAGACTTCTAAACGAAAATACATAAATATATGGAATTGGTTCTTGCTTTCCACTGCTCTGTTTAGTCAATGGCAGGTGAATGTGTGTGGGTGTGTGTGATACTGGATGGTAAACTAGTGAGTAAATATGTGGATGTGAGTATTTATTTCTTTTATTCATTGTGTGTTAATGCATTTTAACTAAATTATAGATGGGTTGACTGTAAAGCTGAATTGCCCCTTGGGGACTAATAAAGGTATCTGAACTGAACTGAAATACCTAAAAATTAGTAAAAGTCGGGACGGTTTGTTTCCAGCGTCGTTTTATGATATTTCGCCGTATATCCTTCTCTCCCAATTGGACGCATCAGGAACAACCCACATAAGGCTCCAGTGTATGCTCAAACGCTGTATTCTGCTGTCAGGCCGTTAGATGGCGATGAAACACTTTAGACCAGGGGTCTCCAACAGGTGGCTTGCGTCGCGAGCGAGCTACCAGTATAATTAGCATTAAACTATCTTATTCACGGTGATTAAAGATTATTAAACGAAAGGATTGAAAACTTGATAAACCACCAAAGGTACATGGCGATATATTTACCAGGTAAATCGGCATAAAAAATAAAAGAAGAAGAATAAAGGAGTAAAACGGCGCACTTTTTCTTGAAGTCCGTTAACCGTGAACTAGGTTGGCTCAGCTGATGTATTTAAACTTTTGTACAGTCTGTGATTTAATTTTAAATCTATAATTCGAGTAAGTAAGTTTTGGTTTAATCAACCAAGAGTTCAGTGTTTGACGGTAATAACCAGGCAAATTCAGTGGCAGCACAAATGCAGATTTGAATGTTCGATCGCTCTGTGATCGTAGTAGCCCTAATGGTTAATTTTTGTCAAATGTTTAGTCGTTGTCAAATGTTTTAGACCAAAACCTTGTCAAATGTGTAGTTGTTAAATTGTGTGTTTGTTTGAATCGAGATCGCTATCTTTTAATTGTGTCTCTCTTTTCAGGCTAGACATCATTATTAAAAAGAGTTTACATTAAATCCGATTAAACCTGTGTATTTGAGTGAAAGTATCTCAGTGTTTATTTTAGTGTTTTCATAGACGCATCGAATTTTCAGTTACGCATAAGCCCCGCCCATAGACTGACGGTGGCCCGTGACGCACAACCTGCAGCCCCCCCCCCCCATAGAGTGACGGTTGCACGTGACTTACAACCTGCAACCCCCCCCCCCCATAGAGTGACAGTGGCACGTGTCGCACAACGTGCAGCTGTGGAATGTCTGGAATGTTCTATAGAACGTGACGTCACAGTCGAGTACTGGTCGAATAAAAGCTGAATTTCACAGACTTTCAAACATTCTCTTCATTGCTTTGCTGATAATTTTCTACTGGCATTTATTGCAGTGTAATTATTTAGCATTTCAAAATGGGAGCAAACTTTTCTTGTGTTAATTGTCGTGCGCATGATTCTGACAGTGTGGACAATTTACACATAAAGGAGAACGGCAAGAGGAGGAGGGCAAAAACCATCAAGACCAGCTCCAGTCAAGGTAAGTAAAAGGACCAAACATGATGTAGAATATGTAAAGTTCTGTTTTTAAAGGTTTATAAATAATAAAAACTTTTACTAGAGAATTCAGTAACATAATATGCTTGAAATATAATGGAAACTTCACATCTTTGATGACAGATATGTGAATTCATTTAAACAGACATTCAAATGTATTACGTCAAATTTTAGTGAATGTGAAATTGCTCACAAATTATAAATTATTACAAATTATGCCCAGTTGGCCAAATTCATTGTCTGAAAATGAAGATGTTGTGCTAATCAGATGAAAAATCAATGAATTCTACATTTGCATGTATGATTGCCTAAAGGGTTACCAAGCAACATCTGGATGGCCCAATTAAAATGTACACACACAACTATATTAAATTTAATGCAGGGGACTTGGTGTATGTTTTGAAATTTGAAGTATTTTTAATTTGAACTTAAACAGAGAACAGAACATTCTCGCCTGTTCTCACTGACCGACAACTGAGGAAGCAGAATGCACGAATTAGACCTGTGTGAATGCCCCCGAAAACTCGCTTCATTAATTACATTAGATGCACCAATATTAATGTCTAGTAATGAATATGGTTTTGGTTAATCTTTTATTAATAGAATTTGATTAAAACCATCTTTTGTTTTATCATTTCCCTCTTTAGATCAGACTTCTCAGCTTGTTCCCCGTACCATTGAGGCTGAAATCCTCAGCGTTGCAGTGGAACCAGGTCATGCTGAAGTTGATGACGAGTGGAGTGAAGACGCCTTCCAGGACTTAGTGGGAGATTCGTCAGAATGGTCTGCCGACGTCCTCAACGCTTTGAGCTCTGTCTCGATTCTTGACGTCCTCCAACCTACAGCCTGTGCCACATCTGATAGAGTTCCAGTCCTAGATGTGGCCACCTATAGAGCCAACGTCCGTCGAGTTCCAGCCCGAC
Source organism: Pimephales promelas (assembly GCF_988280905.1). Taxonomy (NCBI): domain Eukaryota; kingdom Metazoa; phylum Chordata; class Actinopteri; order Cypriniformes; family Leuciscidae; genus Pimephales; species Pimephales promelas. Next base: position 3,414,047 of record NC_142772.1, on the reverse strand, counting down.
ATGTGGCAGACTCCAGTGTGGACGTCCCCCAGGTCCCAGTCAGCACCACATCAGCTCCAGGATTGGAAACGGCTGACTGTTGTGTTGATGTTCCAGTCTGTGCCACGTCAGACTGGGAAGATGATGGCCCTCCAGACTGGGAAGATGATGGCCCCCCAGTTCCAGACTGTGCCTCATCAGACTGGGAAGATGATGGCCCTCCAGACTGGGAAGATGATGGCCCTCCAGACTGGGAAGATGATGGCCCCCCAGTTCCAGACTGTACCACGTCAGTCTGGGAAGATGATGGCCCCCATGTCGCACCGACAGTAGACACTGTCTCTGAGAATGAGATTATCTGTAAGTTGACTGTCATGACTCCGACACAACACAATACAGACAAACTTGTGTTGTGATATTATATCTGTCTTTACTCATGTCAACTCAGGCAAAAAGCAGTTTTCATGTCAACTCTTCTATGTTTCTTTTAACAGACGTCGGTTGCTGGAGCTATAAAGTCGGCAAGAAGCTCGGGGAAGGAGGATTTGGAAGCGTTTACGCCGGGACTCGCTTGAAGGATGGCCTTAAGGTATCATTTAATTTACTTGCATTATCTATCAAAGTGTTCTTGCACGATCGTATATTCGAATAACTCTTCTTTTCAAGCATTCTCAGTGTATCTTATGTTCACTTCTTAGAGCACCTGACCTCTCAGACCTGTTTAAATTGTTAGGCTTGCTCTACATGATTAGAATTGAAATATGAACTGCACACACATTGGAAATAAAAAACTCAAATCCATTTTTTGTTTTGTTGATTAGGTGGCGCTGAAATTCGCTGATACCGAGGGTATTGAGTGGATCAACATTGTAAGTACTCTGTTTCTCTCAGTTCATTTTTCAATGGACAAACTGCTATTGTCTGTAGTTTAGTCGTGTTGTACATCTTTTCTCCATGTACAGTATAAGATCGTAATAATTGTCTTTCTTCTAGGAGGATAATCCTGAACCCGTTCCTCTGGAGATCGGTCTGCAAATTCTCGCCAACAAAGGCCCCAGGGTTCCCCAGATCATCCAGCTTCTGGACTGGGACGAAGAGCCAAATCAGTACATTATGGTTCTAGAGTTCCCTACACCCTGTGAGAGCCTGATCGAATATCTGGACCGGCACGACTACTACATCGACGAGAACGTGGCAAAGGTCATCATGCATCAGGCAGCAGTCGCAGCTCAAACATGCTGCCAACGTGGAGTGTTGCATCGCGACATAAAACTGGAAAACCTCCTGATCAACCCGGAGACGCTGGATGTCAAGTTGATTGACTTTGGATGCGGAGAAATCCTGACCGATGCGGGATACACGTCCTTTGCTGGTTTGTATTATTCCTCAGAGCTGTAATGTGGGTCTCAAACTTAGATGACGGGCCAGAAGCCCTCAAGGTCTTACAAAGTATCATGTAATGGGATCCACCATTGTGAATCAATAGCATCAAATCATTTCTTGCATGCTAATAAATACTTTTTTCTCTTTTTTGCAGGCACCGAAGAGTACTGCCCCCCTGAATATGAATCATACGGCTTTTATCACGGCAAACCAGCGACAGTGTGGTCACTCGGGGTCCTCCTGTTTACACTGGCGTGTGGAGAATTTCCATCTTCAGAAGACTTGGATATGCTAAATGACAACATCTGGACAAGAGATGGCGTATCACAAGGTTAGATCTACATTTCAGCAAAGATCACTTGCAATTCTAAATCATACAAAGTAGAACAAATTAATATAAATGGTTGTGTGGGTAATGCAGTAATATTTAGATATTTCAGCTTAGACTCTTAATCAAAGAGAGCGAGTGTGAAGTTTAAGGTAATAATAGGACTTCTCTTCTCTTTCTCCACAGAATGCTGCAAATTACTTTGCTCTCTCCTGCAAAGGAACCCAGCGAAGCGGCTTGATTTGGATGTTGTCTGTCTCCACAAGTGGTTTAAGTACTTCGAATATAGATTTTATGAAGAAAGATCTGAAGACCTTCTACCGAAAGACTTGCCACCCGCTGTTCAGGATTTTTTAAAACTCTTATAAATAAACAATAGATTTGACTTTTAAACAACTACATTGTCCACAGAAAATCTATAAAAACTTAATTTCGTGTCAAAATATTGTGATCAAAAAATTTCACAGACTTTCTCCTTTGAACTTTACTATTACTAATTGCGTCATGACCAAATACAACCAGAAACAATTGTTCAGTCTTGATTGTGAAAGTTAATTCCTCGCGACCTGTTTTCAATTGGCTGAGCAGCGCACGAAACAGGCATTTTTCTCAATTCCCGCTATGAGAGGAATGGGAAAGTTGCCCATATGGCGGCGCCTTACGCATTATTACGGGGTACGACATATATGACGTCATTGACATTATTTAAAGCAAAAAGTGACTCTAAAAAATATAACACCAAGCGATGTGTAATTGCTTTGCATCTCCTTTCGAATACAAGTTTCAAATTACTAGACAAAAAATGATATCCTGAGAAAAGTGTATTTTAAGGGGTATAACTCACTAGACCTCCATTTTCTTTATGTGAGCGCCCTCATATGTAAACAGAGTGGAACTGCAACCAGTTCTCCCCATACTAGTGTTGTCAAAAATATCGATATTTTTCAAGGTATCGTATCAAAGTTAGAAATTCTAGTATCGTGACAACACTACCCCATATTAGACATTCTCTGCTTCGATCTTCAACTCCACAGAGATTGTAATTCACTTGTAATTTTGTATCATAAAAAAACAGAACAAACAAACAGTGCACATCGTCTCCTTCCACAGACTGACAGACTCGTGACGAGGCATCGGGACCCAGGTTGAGACATCCTTTCCAGTGATGTATTAGCAAGATGAACCGCTGCAACCTAAGAGTCCGCCGGGTCAATTGAGAGGAGGTTTGGGGACTATTGAAGGCTATTGGTCGCTGTAGATATCAAACTGCCTCCCATCAAGGTAATTCCTCTATTTTTCCACCACCCAGACCACAGCCAGACACTCTTTTCCTGATGTGGAGTAATTTAGTTCTGCTCCTCGTAATGTCCTTGAAGCATAAGCTATTGCTCTTTCCCCCTCAGGTGTTTGCTGGGTGAGAATAGCTCTCAGTCCCACATCACTGGCATCAGTATTCACCTGAAGAGGTTGGTTGAGGTCAGGCTGCATCAATACAGGTGGGTCTTGCTACAGAATTTGCCAGGACCTTCTCCATAAGCCTCTGGAAGGGAATGCAGCATTTCTGAGCCGGCATGGAACGGGATTGGAATAGCCCCTGGTTGGTGATAAATGCGGTTTTCTCTTTACTCTCTTCCTCCAGATCCACCTGCCAGTATCCTGACTGCAAATCCAATGTGCTGAACCAGGTGGCGCCATCCATGGATTCCAGGATGTCATGAATAAGCGGCATTGGATAAGCTTCAGGTATGGTGTTTCTGTTAAGTCTCCTATAGGCCACACAGAACCTGGGGACGAGGATTACGGGTGATGACCATGGAGAGAAGGATGGCTCAATGATGCGGTCACTTGCTGGCTCAATAATAACTGGAAACCATCAGATCTCCTTTGAGGCGTGTCATGATCTGTTGAAGAACGAAAACTAAATCATCATGATTGTCTTTCACGATAATGAAGTATTTTTTTAGTGAGACACTGAAATGTCAAGGATTCAAAAATAGACCCTGACACATTTAAAGGGATAATTCACCCAAAAGTTAAAATTCACAACTACCACTTTGACACTTTAAAAAGTTCATAAAGAGATTGATGAGCGGTTCAGTCCAAAACTTTTCTGGAGAGACTGAATCGCTTTGAATTTAGGCTTTTATTCTGAAGATCTTTTATGTGGACCGTCATGAGGGTGAGTGATTTAGGACAGATTTTTGGGTGAACTATCCCTTTAAAACGTGTCACCTGAGCTGTATCGGTGTTTATAGACGTAAACCATTGTCGGTAACGATATAAAAGTGTTCGATATAGCGCTCAATATTTTCATTAAAATGTGCACGCTTCGCCCGTAGATCTTGGTTCATTTGAAGTTCAGTTTCAAGACTCACACTTATTTAAAATTAATTTTTCTTTTAATAAATTATAATTTTTTAAATCAAGGAAAAGTCTCTTTTCGCATTTCTTTCTTTTTCCTGTATCGAAAACGTACGAACCGCGACACCACTGTGTCCTATCAAACCGAACTGTGAATTTTGTGAACGTACACCCCTAATTATTACAGTTGCTGATCTACCTCAAAGTTTGCCATTGTTCTACGTTTACACTTTTTTTTATTGCACACATTTTGTAACATTTTAAGTTCAAGAGTTTCTTTAACACACACTTTTTAAAACATAAAGAACTTTTCTACTTCTCTTAAAAAAAAGAAAGAAATGAAACATTATAACGTGATACATTTTTTAGCTATGTCGCACAGCACTACTCTATAGAGACGAGCATTTTGATAAATATATGCTCTATTTCATTTGTATTATATTTTTTACTTAAACTGTTGTCTTTATCATTTAATGTATGTTTTAATAAATCTGCCAATAAAACATGTTATTACAGCCGTGTCTAAATGTTTACATTTCAACAATGAATTAGAGTAGAACGAATCATTAAATAGTTAATATAGAACTGCCTTATGTGCAGTTTAAATGTTTAAATTAATTCTACAGTTCCATTTGCACTTGAGTGTTGATTATTAAATAAATGTAATTGATTATTAAACTATATTGTTGTTGTAGATTTTTGGCCAATGAAAACTTTCATTTAGGCGTTTCTGTAAAAAAAAAAAAAAGTAGGGATGTCCCGATCCGATCAAGACAAGTGATCGGAAATCGGGTCCGATCACGTGGTTTCAAGTAATATATCACGTGAGGCATAAAACAAATATATGGCCTATAGGCTATGTTTTAATAATATGTAAATAATAATGGTGTTAGATGTTAGACCAGAGGTCAAAATCCCGGTTTTGTGAGTCCTGTCCCAGGAAATGTCCGCATTTTACAGCGTCTTCAAACAAAAACAAAAAATACAGTGCAGAAAGCCCGACTTATATCAGACTGCTGGTTGTCAGAACAGTCGTGTAGTTATGATCCTTTTTCACCAACAGAGAGGATGCGCGAGTTACAGTGATACTTGGTTGAGCTCCTTTACTTTAACATGAAGACATAGTAAAACATTCATAACTAGCTATAACAGACATACAAAAACATAACACAGCTAAAAGGATTCAGTTTACAATACAGGAATATATATATATATACATAATAATTTTGTTTTAAAGACAATATTACTTAATAATTTTACTTTTATGAATATGAAATGTACCTAATAAAATCACAAGACATAAAATTAACAGATGCATTTTTTTATTTATTTTTTTAAATGCTATTTAATAACATCTTTGGTAAAATCATCAAGAAGTAATAATCTTCAGACATTTTTTTGGAATGGTAAAATTAAAAAAAGATGTATTTTTTCTGGCTGATCTGAACAAAATGAGCTATTTTAATCAAATCCATACATGTTGATAAAGTATAGCTAATTACTAACACAAATATAATGAAGAACTTTTCACTATTAATGTCCACCCGGCTAAATGAATACGGTCAATAATTTTATCCCTTAAAACTCATCTTTGATCACCGAAATGACATATTTAAACGTTCTCCTGTGGAATAAAATTATTCATGCCTTAAAGCTCGAATGTAACTCTATCCTTGTTTCATTAAGTAGCTCATGAATATTCCAATGAGCCCCGCCTCCACTCACTCATCCTCTACTAGTCGATGTATCGCATATAACACAAAAAAAATAAAAATAAATATAGCTGCAAGCAGCAATTACCGGGGCCAAGTTAGACGACAAAACATGCCAACATGTGTCAGAGCAACTGCAGCAAGGAGGAATTGAAGACATTTAGGGTGCTTCTCAATATCCCTCCTCGTCTCCTCGCTCTTCCGTCCTCCCTCCTATGACCCGGAAACCGATCGAGCTCAGCCATCTTGAAGGACATCTCAATTCTCTAATTGCACCGTGAGGAGTCGAGGATCGAGGAGTGAGGAGGCTTCCTGAGGAGTCATAAGCGAGGATACAATTGTGAATAGTACAGCAGATGTGATTACACAGTACTGTAGCCTATGTCTAAAGGGCTAAATATGGTTAATACCTAAATGTAACTTTATATAAATTCACAACAACATATATCAGTCAGTTTCCTGTAGGCCTATAGGTCAAATATCATTACTTTGTCTATCTGATTCAACTATGTGTATTAATATTTTTTAAATATACAAAAAACATATCTTCTGTGAGTGAAGAGTGAAGCCCAACTGAACATCTGGATGTTTTAATCTTTAGTCCAGATAACTCCACTGTCTATAACGTTTATTTAAATAAACAATTTTTTACACTTACTTATTTTACACTTATTTTTACAGTTATCTTTCAAAAATGTGCAGACAGTGGAGTAATACCGGACATATGGAAAACATCAACAGTAATACCCATCCCTAAAACAAAATCTCCTAAAGACCTTAATGAATTTAGACCAATTGCACTGACTTCCCTGTATAATGAAATGCCTTGAAAAAATCGTAAAGGACATAATCATCCCCCTAACTGTAGACAAATTAGATCCAATACAATTTGCATATCAAGAGGGCAAGGGGGTAAAGGATGCAAAGCTTTTCATTCTTGACAGGGTGTATAAACATCTTGAGAAACCTGCCTCACACGTAAGAATTTTATTTGCTGACTTTAGTTCAGCTTTTAACAAAATGCAGCCCCATATCCTAATCGAACGATTGGCCTCACATTTTAAGTTACCCGAGCAGATCTTATTATCAGTTTTAACATTTTTAACAAATAGAAGGCAGCAGGTATATGTAAATGGTGAAATGTCATCTGTCATCGTGTCTCTCCTCAGGGCTGTGTGCTTTCACCCTTGCTGTTTATATTATACACCGACAACTGCAGGTCATCTTGGGAGAACAGCTATTTGGTAAAGTTCTCAGACGACACAGGCCTGATGTCCCTATTACAGGACAACCAATCTGATCACAATAATGCCCTCATGGAACTTGTCAGATGGTGTGAGGATAGCTTCCTTGACTTAAATGTGTCAAAAACTAAAGAAGTAGTCATAGATTTTAGGAAGCATAGTGAAGAACCGAAATTAAGTCAATGAAAATGTTCAAATAGTTCAAACATATAAGTACTTGGGCACAGTGTTTGACTCACAACTGAAATTCAGTGAGAACACTGATAGCATTATTAAGAGAGTAAACCAAAGAATATACTTACTGAGGAAGCTTAACTCTTTTGGGGTCTGTAAAAGAATTTGATGTTCATTCTATCAGGCCTTCATTGAGAGTCTAGACTAGCTGTGAAAGATAAAAAAAAAAAGTTTGACCAACATTGTTAAGTTATGCTCAAAAATCACTGGACGACTGGACTGACACGAGCTGTCAAAAAGGCAGAAAGAATACTGTGTCAACCAGATCATGCACTCAGTGAAGAATTTGTTGTCATGCAGTCAGGTCGGCGGTATTATGTGCCAAAACGGAAAACTAACCGCTATGCTACCTCATTCATTCCTTCTGCTATAAGACTTCTAAACGAAAATACATAAATATATGGAATTGGTTCTTGCTTTCCACTGCTCTGTTTAGTCAATGGCAGGTGAATGTGTGTGGGTGTGTGTGATACTGGATGGTAAACTAGTGAGTAAATATGTGGATGTGAGTATTTATTTCTTTTATTCATTGTGTGTTAATGCATTTTAACTATGGATGGGTTGACTGTAAAACTGAATTGCCCCTTGGGGACTAATAAAGGTATCTGAACTGAACTGAAATACCTAAAAATTAGTAAAAGTCGGGACGGTTTGTTTCCAGCGTCGTTTTATGATATTTCGCCGTATATCCTTCTCTCCCAATTGGACGCATCAGGAACAACCCATATAAGGCTCCAGTGTATGCTCAAACGCTGTATTCTGCTGTCAGGCCGTTAGATGGCGATGAAACACTTTAGACCAGGGGTCTCCAACAGGTGGCTTGCGTCGCGAGCGAGCTACCAGTATAATTAGCATTAAACTATCTTATTCACGGTGATTAAAGATTATTAAACGAAAGGATTGAAAACTTGATAAACCACCAAAGGTACATGGCGATATATTTACCAGGTAAATCGGCATAAAAAATAAAAGAAGAAGAATAAAGGAGTAAAACGGCGCACTTTTTCTTGAAGTCCGTTAACCGTGAACTAGGTTGGCTCAGCTGATGTATTTAAACTTTTGTACAGTCTGTGATTTAATTTTAAACCTATACTTCGAGTAAGTAAGTTTTGGTTTAATCAACCAAGAGTTCAGTGTTTGACGGTAATAACCAGGCTTTATTCAGTGGCAGCACAAATGCAGATTTGAATGTTCGATCGCTCTGTGATCGTAGTAGCCCTAATGGTTAATTTTTGTCAAATGTTTAGTCGTTGTCAAATGTTTTAGACCAAAACCTTGTCAAATGTGTAGTTGTTAAATTGTGTGTTTGTTTGAATCGAGATCGCTATCTTTTAATTGTGTCTCTCTTTTCAGGCTAGACATCATTATTAAAAAGAGTTTACATTAAATCCGATTAAACCTGTGTATTTGAGTGAAAGTATCTCAGTGTTTATTTTAGTGTTTTCATAGACGCATCGAATTTTCAGTTACGCATAAGCCCCGCCCATAGACTGACGGTGGCCCGTGACGCACAACCTGCAGCCCCCCCCCCCCCCCCCCCCATAGAGTGACGGTTGCACGTGACTTACAACCTGCAACCCCCCCCCCCATAGAGTGACAGTGGCACGTGTCGCACAACGTGCAGCTGTGGAATGTCTGGAATGTTCTATAGAACGTGACGTCACAGTCGAGTACTGGTCGAATAAAAGCTGAATTTCACAGACTTTCAAACATTCTCTTCATTGCTTTGCTGATAATTTTCTACTGGCATTTATTGCAGTGTAATTATTTAGCATTTCAAAATGGGAGCAAACTTTTCTTGTGTTAATTGTCGTGCGCATGATTCTGACAGTGTGGACAATTTACACATAAAGGAGAACGGCAAGAGGAGGAGGGCAAAAACCATCAAGACCAGCTCCAGTCAAGGTAAGTAAAAGGACCAAACATGATGTAGAATATGTAAAGTTCTGTTTTTAAAGGTTTATAAATAATAAAAACTTTTACTAGAGAATTCAGTAACATAATATGCTTGAAATATAATGGAAACTTCACATCTTTGATGACAGATATGTGAATTCATTTAAACAGACATTCAAATGTATTACGTCAAATTTTAGTGAATGTGAAATTGCTCACAAATTATAAATTATTACAAATTATGCCCAGTTGGCCAAATTCATTGTCTGAAAATGAAGATGTTGTGCTAATCAGATGAAAAATCAATGAATTCTACATTTGCATGTATGATTGCCTAAAGGGTTACCAAGCAACATCTGGATGGCCAAATTAAAATTTACACACACAACTATATTAAATTTAATGCAGGGGACTTGGTGTATGTTTTGAAATTTGAAGTATTTTTAATTTGAACTTAAACAGAGAACAGAACATTCTCGCCTGTTCTCACTGACCGACAACTGAGGAAGCAGAATGCACGAATTAGACCTGTGTGAATGCCCCCGAAAACTCGCTTCATTAATTACATTAGATGCACCAATATTAATGTCTAGTTATGAATATGGTTTTGGTTAATCTTTTATTAATAGAATTTGATTAAAACCATCTTTTGTTTTATCATTTCCCTCTTTAGATCAGACTTCTCAGCTTGTTCCCCGTACCATTAAGGCTGAAATCCTCAGCGCTGCAGAGGAACCAGGTCATGCTGAAGTTGATGACGAGTGGAGTGAAGACGCCTTCCAGGACTTAGTGGGAGATTCGTCAGAATGGTCTGCCGACGTCCTCAACGCTTTGAGCTCTGTCTCGATTCTTGACGTCCTCCAACCTACAGCCTGTGCCACATCTGATAGAGTTCCAGTCCTAGATGTGGCCACCTATAGAGCCAACGTCCGTCGAGTTCCAGCCCGACATGTGGCAGACTCCAGTGTGGACGTCCCCCAGGTCCCAGTCAGCACCACATCAGCTCCAGGATTGGAAACGGCTGACTGTTGTGTTGATGTTCCAGTCTGTGCCACGTCAGACTGGGAAGATGATGGCCCTCCAGACTGGGAAGATGATGGCCCTCCAGACTGGGAAGATGATGGCCCCCCAGTTCCAGACTGTGCCTCATCAGACTGGGAAGATGATGGCCCTCCAGACTGGGAAGATGATGGCCCCCCAGTTCCAGACTGTGCCTCATCAGACTGGGAAGATGATGGCCCTCCAGACTGGGAAGATGATGGCCCTCCAGACTGGGAAGATGATGGCCCCCCAGTTCCAGACTGTGCCACGTCAGTCTGGGAAGATGATGGCCCCCATGTCGCACCGACAGTAGACACTGTCTCTGAGAATGAGATTATCTGTAAGTTGACTGTCATGACTCCGACACAACACAATACAGACAAACTTGTGTTGTGATATTATATCTGTCTTTACTCATGTCAACTCAGGCAAAAAGCAGTTTTCATGTCAACTCTTCTATGTTTCTTTTAACAGACGTCGGTTGCTGGAGCTATAAAGTCGGCAAGAAGCTCGGGGAAGGAGGATTTGGAAGCGTTTACGCCGGGACTCGCTTGAAGGATGGCCTTAAGGTATCATTTAATTTACTTGCATTATCTATCAAAGTGTTCTTGCACGATCGTATATTCGAATAACTCTTCTTTTCAAGCATTCTCAGTGTATCTTATGTTCACTTCTTAGAGCACCTGACCTCTCAGACCTGTTTAAATTGTTAGACTTGCTCTACATGATTAGAATTGAAATATGAACTGCACACACATTGGAAATAAAAAACTCAAATCCATTTTTTGTTTTGTTGATTAGGTGGCACTGAAATTCGCTGATACCGAGGGTATTGAGTGGATCAACATTGTAAGTACTCTGTTTCTCTCAGTTCATTTTTCAATGGACAAACTGCTATTGTCTGTAGTTTAGTAGTGTTCGACATCTTTTCTCCATGTACAGTATAATCATAAGAATTGTCTTTCTTCTAGGAGGATAATCCTGAACCCGTTCCTCTGGAGATCGGTCTGCAAATTCTCGCCAACAAAGGCCCCAGGGTTCCCCAGATCATCCAGCTTCTGGACTGGGACGAAGAGCCAAATCAGTACATTATGGTTCTGGAGTTCCCTACACCCTGTGAGAGCCTGATCGAATATCTGGACCGGCACGACTACTACATCGACGAGAACGTGGCAAAGGTCATCATGCATCAGGCAGCAGTCGCAGCTCAAACATGCTGCCAACGTGGAGTGTTGCATCGCGACATAAAACTGGAAAACCTCCTGATCAACCCGGAGACGCTGGATGTCAAGTTGATTGACTTTGGATGCGGAGAAATCCTGACCGATGCGGGATACACGTCCTTTGCTGGTTTGTATTATTCTTCAGAGCTGTAATGTGGGTCTCAAACTTAGATGACGGGCCAGAAGCCGTCAAGGTCTTACAAAGTATCATGTAATGGGATCCACCATTGTGAATCAATAGCATCAAATCATTTCTTGCATGCTAATAAATACTTTTTTCTCTTTTTTGCAGGCACCGAAGAGTACTGCCCCCCTGAATATGAATCATACGGCTTTTATCACGGCAAACCAGCGACAGTGTGGTCACTCGGGGTCCTCCTGTTTACACTGGCGTGTGGAGAATTTCCATCTTCAGAAGACTTGGATATGCTAAATGACAACATCTGGACAAGAGATGGCGTATCACAAGGTTAGATCTACATTTCAGCAAAGATCACTTGCAATTCTAAATCATACAAAGTAGAACAAATTAATATAAATGGTTGTGTGGGTAATGCAGTAATATTTAGATATTTCAGCTTAGACTCTTAATCAAAGAGAGCGAGTGTGAAGTTTAAGGTAATAATAGGACTTCTCTTCTCTTTCTTCACAGAATGCTGCAAATTACTTTGCTCTCTCCTGCAAAGGAACCCAGCGAAGCGGCTTGATTTGGATGTTGTCTGTCTCCACAAGTGGTTTAAGTACTTCGAATATAGATTTTATGAAGAAAGATCTGAAGACCTTCTACCGAAAGACTTGCCACCCGCTGTTCAGGATTTTTTAAAACTCTTTATAAATAAACAATAGATTTGACTTTTAAACAACTACATTGTCCACAGAAAATCTATAAAAACTTAATTTCGTGTCAAAATATTGTGATCAAAAATTTTCACAGACTTTCTCCTTTGAACTTTACTATTACTAATTGCGTCATGACCAAATACAACCAGAAACAATTGTTCAGTCTTGATTGTGAAAGTTAATTCCTCGCGACCTGTTTTCAATTGGCTGAGCAGCGCACGAAACAGGCATTTTTCTCAATTCCCGCTATGAGAGGAATGGGAAAGTTGCCCTCCGCATTATGGTGGCGCCTTACGCATTATTACGGCGTACGACATGTATGACGTCATTGACATTATTTAAAGCAAAAAGTGACTCTAAAAAATATAACACCAAGCGATGTGTAATTGCTTTGCATCTCATTTCGAATACAAGATTGAAATTACTAGACAAAAAATGATATCCTGAGAAAAGTGTATTTTAAGGGGTATAACTCACTAGACCTCCATTTTCGTTATGTGAGCGCCCTCATATGTAAACAGACTGGAACTGCAACCAGTTCTCCCCATACTAGTGTTGTTAAAAATATCGATATTTTTCAAGGTATCGTATCAAAGTTAGAAATTCTAGTATCGTGACAACACTACCCCATATTAGACATTCTCTGCTTCGATCTTCAACTCCACAGAGATTGTAATTCACTTGTAATTCTGTATCATAAAAAAACAGAACAAACAAACAGTGCACATCGTCTCCTTCCACAGACTGACAGACTCGTGACGAGGCATCGGGACCCAGGTTGAGACATCCTTTCCAGTGATGTATTAGCAAGATGAACCGCTGCAACCTAAGAGTCCGCCGGGTCAATTGAGAGGAGGTTTGGGGACTATTGAAGGCTATTGGTCGCTGTAGATATCAAACTGCCTCCCATCAAGGTAATTCCTCTATTTTTCCACCACCCAGACCACAGCCAAACACTCTTTTCCTGATGTGGAGTAATTTAGTTCTGCTCCTCGTAATGTCCTTGAAGCATAAGCTATTGCTCTTTCCCCCTCAGGTGTTTGCTGGGTGAGAATAGCTCTCAGTCCCACATCACTGGCATCAGTATTCACCTGAAGAGGTTGGTTGAGGTCAGGCTGCATCAATACAGGTGGGTCTTGCTACAGAATTTGCCAGGACCTTCTCCATAAGCCTCTGGAAGGGAATGCAGCATTTCTGAGCCGGCATGGAACGGGATTGGAATAGCCCCTGGTTGGTGATAAATGCGGTTTTCTCTTTACTCTCTTCCTCCAGATCCACCTGCCAGTATCCTGACTGCAAATCCAATGTGCTGAACCAGGTGGCGCCATCCATGGATTCCAGGATGTCATGAATAAGCGGCATTGGATAAGCTTCAGGTATGGTGTTTCTGTTAAGTCTCCTATAGGCCACACAGAACCTGGGGACGAGGATTACGGGTGATGACCATGGAGAGAAGGATGGCTCAATGATGCGGTCACTTGCTGGCTCAATAATAACTGGAAACCATCAGATCTCCTTTGAGGCGTGTCATGATCTGTTGAAGAACGAAAACTAAATCATCATGATTGTCTTTCACGATAATGAAGTATTTTTTTAGTGAGACACTGAAATGTCAAGGATTCAAAAATAGACCCTGACACATTTAAAGGGATAATTCACCCAAAAGTTAAAATTCACAACTACCACTTTGACACTTTAAAAAGTTCATAAAGAGATTGATGAGCGGTTCAGTCCAAAACTTTTCTGGAGAGACTGAATCGCTTTGAATTTAGGCTTTTATTCTGAAGATCTTTTATGTGGACCGTCATGAGGGTGAGTGATTTAGGACAGATTTTTGGGTGAACTATCCCTTTAAAACGTGTCACCTGAGCTGTATCGGTGTTTATAGACGTAAACCATTGTCGGTAACGATATAAAAGTGTTCGATATAGCGCTCAATATTTTCATTAAAATGTGCACGCTTCGCCCGTAGATCTTGGTTCATTTGAAGTTCAGTTTCAAGACTCACACTTATTTAAAATTAATTTTTCTTTTAATAAATTATCATTTTTTAAATCAAGGAAAAGTCTCTAGCATTTCTTTCTTTTTCCTGTATCGAAAACGTACGAACCGCGACACCACTGTGTCCTATCAAACCGAACTGTGAATTTTGTGAACGTACACCCCTAATTATTACAGTTGCTGATCTACCTCAAAGTTTGCCATTGTTCTACGTTTACACTTATTTTTATTGCACACATTTTGTAACATTTTAAGTTCAAGAGTTTCTTTAACACACACTTTTTAAAACATAAAGAACTTTTCTACTTCACTTTGACAAAAAGAAAGAAATGAAACATTATAACGTGATAGATTTTTTAGCTATGTCGCACAGCACTACTCTAAAGAGACGAGCATTTTGATAAATATACGCTCTATTTCATATTTATTATATTTTTTTACTTAAACTGTTGTCTTTATCATTTAATGTATGTTTTAATAAATCTGCCAATAAAACATGTTATTACAGCCATGTCTAAATGTTTACATTTCAACAATGAATTAGAGTAGAACGTATCATTAAATAGTTAATATAGAACTGCCTTATGTGCAGTTTAAATGTTTAAATTAATTCTACAGTTCCATTTGCACTTGATTGTTGATTATTAAATAAATGTAATTGATTATTAAACTATTGTTGTTGTAGATTTTTGGCCAATGAAAACTTTCATTTAGGTGTTTCTGTAAAAAAAAAAAAAAAAAAAAAGTAGGGATGTCATGATCCGATCAAGACAAGTGATCGGAAATCGGGTCCGATCACGTGGTTTCAAGTAATTACGTGAGGCATAAAACAAATATATGGCCTATAGGCTATGTTTTAATAATATGTAAATAATAATGGTGTTAGATGTTAGACCAGAGGTCAAAGTCCCGGTTTTGTGAGTCCTGTCCCAGGAAATGTCCGCATTTTACAGCGTCTTCAAACAAAAACAAAAAATACAGTGCAGAAAGCCCGACTTATATCAGACTGCTGGTTGTCAGAACAGTCGTGTAGTTATGATCCTTTTTCACCAACAGAGGGGATGCGCGAGCTACAGTGATACTTGGTTGAGCTCCTTTACTTTAACATGAAGACATAGTAAAACATTCATAACTAGCTATAACAGACATCCATAAACATAACACAGCTAAAAGGATTCAGTTTACAATACAGGAATATATATATATATACATAATAATTTTGTTTTAAAGACAATATTACTTAATAATTTTACTTTTATGAATATGAAATGTACCTAATAAAATCACAAGACATAAAATTAACAGATGCATTTTTTTATTTATTTTTTTAAATGCTATTTAATAACATCTTTGGTAAAATCATCAAGAAGTAATAATCTTCAGACATTTTTTTGGAATGGTAAAATTAAAAAAAGATGTATTTTTTCTGGCTGATCTGAACAAAATGAGCTATTTTAATCAAATCCATACATGTTGATAAAGTATAGCTAATTACTAACACAAATATAATGAAGAACTTTTCACTATTAATGTCCACCCGGCTAAATGAATACGGTCAATAATTTTATCCCTTAAAACTCATCTTTGATCACCGAAATGACATATTTAAACGTTCTCCTGTGGAATAAAATTATTCATGCCTTAAAGCTCGAATGTAACTCTATCCTTGTTTCATTAAGTAGCTCATGAATATTCCAATGAGCCCCGCCTCCACTCACTCATCCTCTACTAGTCGATGTATCGCATATAACACAAAAAAAATAAAAATAAATATAGCTGCAAGCAGCAATTACCGGGGCCAAGTTAGACGACAAAACATGCCAACATGTGTCAGAGCAACTGCAGCAAGGAGGAATTGAAGACATTTAGGGTGCTTCTCAATATCCCTCCTCGTCTCCTCGCTCTTCCGTCCTCCCTCCTATGACCCGGAAACCGATCGAGCTCAGCCATCTTGAAGGACATCTCAATTCTCTAATTGCACCGAGGAGTCGAGGATCGAGGAGTGAGGAGGCTTCCTGAGGAGTCATAAGCGAGGATACAATTGTGAATAGTACAGCAGATGTGATTACACAGTACTGTAGCCTATGTCTAAAGGGCTAAATATGGTTAATACCTAAATGTAACTTTATATAAATTCACAACAACATATATCAGTCAGTTTCCTGTAGGCCTATAGGTCAAATATCATTACTTTGTCTATCTGATTCAACTATGTGTATTAATATTTTTTAAATATACAAAAAACATATCTTCTGTGAGTGAAGAGTGAAGCCCAACTGAACATCTGGATGTTTTAATCTTTAGTCCAGATAACTCCACTGTCTATAACGTTTATTTAAATAAACAAATTTTTACACTTACTTATTTTACACTTATTTTTACAGTTATTTTTCAAAAATGTGCAGACAGTGGAGTCATACCGGACATATGGAAAACATCAACAGTAATACCCATCCCTAAAACAAAATCTCCTAAAGACCTTAATGAATTTAGACCAATTGCACTGACTTCCCTGTATAATGAAATGCCTTGAAAAAATCGTAAAAGACATAATCATCCCCCTAACTGTAGACAAATTAGATCCATTACAATTTGCATATCAAGAGGGCAAGGGGGTAAAGTATGCAAAGCTGTTCATTCTTGACAGGGTGTATAAACATCTTGAGAAACCTGCCTCACACGTAAGAATTTTATTTGCTGACTTTAGTTCAGCTTTTAACAAAATGCAGCCCCATATCCTAATCGAACGATTAGACTCACATTTTTAGTTACCCGAGCAGATCTTATTATCAGTTTTAACATTTTTAACAAATAGAAGGCAGCAGGTATATGTAAATGGTGAAATGTCATCTGTCATCGTGTCTCTCCTCAGGGCTGTGTGCTTTCACCCTTGCTGTTTATATTATACACCGACAACTGCAGGTCATCTTGGGAGAACAGCTATTTGGTAAAGTTCTCAGACGACACAGGCCTGATGTCCCTATTACAGGACAACCAATCTGATCACAATAATGCCCTCATGGAACTTGTCAGATGGTGTGAGGATAGCTTCCTTGACTTAAATGTGTCAAAAACTAAAGAAGTAGTCAGATTTTAGGAAGCATAGTGAAGAACCGAAATTAAGTCAATGAAAATGTTCAAATAGTTCAAACATATAAGTACTTGGGCACAGTGTTTGACTCACAACTGAAATTCAGTGAGAACACTGATAGCATTATTAAGAGAGTAAACCAAAGGAAGCTTAACTCTTTTGGGGTCTGTAAAAGAATTTGATGTTCATTCTATCAGGCCTTCATTGAGAGTCTACTAACGTTTTCTTTTCTGTGTTGGTTTAATGGACTAGCTGTGAAAGATAAAAAAAAAAGTTTGACCAACATTGTTAGGTATGCTCAAAAATCACTGGACGACTGGACTGACACGAGCTGTCAAAAAGGCAGAAAGAATACTGTGTCAACCAGATCATGCACTCAGTGAAGAATTTGTTGTCATGCAGTCAGGTCGGCGGTATTATGTGCCAAAACGGAAAACTAACCGCTATGCTACCTCATTCATTCCTTCTGCTATAAGACTTCTAAACGAAAATACATAAATATATGGAATTGGTTCTTGCTTTCCACTGCTCTGTTTAGTCAATGGCAGGTGAATGTGTGTGGGTGTGTGTGATACTGGATGGTAAACTAGTGAGTAAATATGTGGATGTGAGTATTTATTTCTTTTATTCATTGTGTGTTAATGCATTTTAACTAAATTATAGATGGGTTGACTGTAAAGCTGAATTGCCCCTTGGGGACTAATAAAGGTATCTGAACTGAACTGAAATACCTAAAAATTAGTAAAAGTCGGGACGGTTTGTTTCCAGCGTCGTTTTATGATATTTCGCCGTATATCCTTCTCTCCCAATTGGACGCATCAGGAACAACCCACATAAGGCTCCAGTGTATGCTCAAACGCTGTATTCTGCTGTCAGGCCGTTAGATGGCGATGAAACACTTTAGACCAGGGGTCTCCAACAGGTGGCTTGCGTCGCGAGCGAGCTACCAGTATAATTAGCATTAAACTATCTTATTCACGGTGATTAAAGATTATTAAACGAAAGGATTGAAAACTTGATAAACCACCAAAGGTACATGGCGATATATTTACCAGGTAAATCGGCATAAAAAATAAAAGAAGAAGAATAAAGGAGTAAAACGGCGCACTTTTTCTTGAAGTCCGTTAACCGTGAACTAGGTTGGCTCAGCTGATGTATTTAAACTTTTGTACAGTCTGTGATTTAATTTTAAATCTATAATTCGAGTAAGTAAGTTTTGGTTTAATCAACCAAGAGTTCAGTGTTTGACGGTAATAACCAGGCAAATTCAGTGGCAGCACAAATGCAGATTTGAATGTTCGATCGCTCTGTGATCGTAGTAGCCCTAATGGTTAATTTTTGTCAAATGTTTAGTCGTTGTCAAATGTTTTAGACCAAAACCTTGTCAAATGTGTAGTTGTTAAATTGTGTGTTTGTTTGAATCGAGATCGCTATCTTTTAATTGTGTCTCTCTTTTCAGGCTAGACATCATTATTAAAAAGAGTTTACATTAAATCCGATTAAACCTGTGTATTTGAGTGAAAGTATCTCAGTGTTTATTTTAGTGTTTTCATAGACGCATCGAATTTTCAGTTACGCATAAGCCCCGCCCATAGACTGACGGTGGCCCGTGACGCACAACCTGCAGCCCCCCCCCCCATAGAGTGACGGTTGCACGTGACTTACAACCTGCAACCCCCCCCCCCCATAGAGTGACAGTGGCACGTGTCGCACAACGTGCAGCTGTGGAATGTCTGGAATGTTCTATAGAACGTGACGTCACAGTCGAGTACTGGTCGAATAAAAGCTGAATTTCACAGACTTTCAAACATTCTCTTCATTGCTTTGCTGATAATTTTCTACTGGCATTTATTGCAGTGTAATTATTTAGCATTTCAAAATGGGAGCAAACTTTTCTTGTGTTAATTGTCGTGCGCATGATTCTGACAGTGTGGACAATTTACACATAAAGGAGAACGGCAAGAGGAGGAGGGCAAAAACCATCAAGACCAGCTCCAGTCAAGGTAAGTAAAAGGACCAAACATGATGTAGAATATGTAAAGTTCTGTTTTTAAAGGTTTATAAATAATAAAAACTTTTACTAGAGAATTCAGTAACATAATATGCTTGAAATATAATGGAAACTTCACATCTTTGATGACAGATATGTGAATTCATTTAAACAGACATTCAAATGTATTACGTCAAATTTTAGTGAATGTGAAATTGCTCACAAATTATAAATTATTACAAATTATGCCCAGTTGGCCAAATTCATTGTCTGAAAATGAAGATGTTGTGCTAATCAGATGAAAAATCAATGAATTCTACATTTGCATGTATGATTGCCTAAAGGGTTACCAAGCAACATCTGGATGGCCCAATTAAAATGTACACACACAACTATATTAAATTTAATGCAGGGGACTTGGTGTATGTTTTGAAATTTGAAGTATTTTTAATTTGAACTTAAACAGAGAACAGAACATTCTCGCCTGTTCTCACTGACCGACAACTGAGGAAGCAGAATGCACGAATTAGACCTGTGTGAATGCCCCCGAAAACTCGCTTCATTAATTACATTAGATGCACCAATATTAATGTCTAGTAATGAATATGGTTTTGGTTAATCTTTTATTAATAGAATTTGATTAAAACCATCTTTTGTTTTATCATTTCCCTCTTTAGATCAGACTTCTCAGCTTGTTCCCCGTACCATTGAGGCTGAAATCCTCAGCGTTGCAGTGGAACCAGGTCATGCTGAAGTTGATGACGAGTGGAGTGAAGACGCCTTCCAGGACTTAGTGGGAGATTCGTCAGAATGGTCTGCCGACGTCCTCAACGCTTTGAGCTCTGTCTCGATTCTTGACGTCCTCCAACCTACAGCCTGTGCCACATCTGATAGAGTTCCAGTCCTAGATGTGGCCACCTATAGAGCCAACGTCCGTCGAGTTCCAGCCCGACATGTGGCAGACTCCAGTGTGGACGTCCCCCAGGTCCCAGTCAGCACCACATCAGCTCCAGGATTGGAAACGGCTGACTGTTGTGTTGATGTTCCAGTCTGTGCCACGTCAGACTGGGAAGATGATGGCCCTCCAGACTGGGAAGATGATGGCCCCCCAGTTCCAGACTGTGCCTCATCAGACTGGGAAGATGATGGCCCTCCAGACTGGGAAGATGATGGCCCTCCAGACTGGGAAGATGATGGCCCCCCAGTTCCAGACTGTACCACGTCAGTCTGGGAAGATGATGGCCCCCATGTCGCACCGACAGTAGACACTGTCTCTGAGAATGAGATTATCTGTAAGTTGACTGTCATGACTCCGACACAACACAATACAGACAAACTTGTGTTGTGATATTATATCTGTCTTTACTCATGTCAACTCAGGCAAAAAGCAGTTTTCATGTCAACTCTTCTATGTTTCTTTTAACAGACGTCGGTTGCTGGAGCTATAAAGTCGGCAAGAAGCTCGGGGAAGGAGGATTTGGAAGCGTTTACGCCGGGACTCGCTTGAAGGATGGCCTTAAGGTATCATTTAATTTACTTGCATTATCTATCAAAGTGTTCTTGCACGATCGTATATTCGAATAACTCTTCTTTTCAATCATTCTCAGTGTATCTTATGTTCACTTCTTAGAGCACCTGACCTCTCAGACCTGTTTAAATTGTTAGGCTTGCTCTACATGATTAGAATTGAAATATGAACTGCACACACATTGGAAATAAAAAACTCAAATCCATTTTTTGTTTTGTTGATTAGGTGGCGCTGAAATTCGCTGATACCGAGGGTATTGAGTGGATCAACATTGTAAGTACTCTGTTTCTCTCAGTTCATTTTTCAATGGACAAACTGCTATTGTCTGTAGTTTAGTCGTGTTGTACATCTTTTCTCCATGTACAGTATAAGATCGTAATAATTGTCTTTCTTCTAGGAGGATAATCCTGAACCCGTTCCTCTGGAGATCGGTCTGCAAATTCTCGCCAACAAAGGCCCCAGGGTTCCCCAGATCATCCAGCTTCTGGACTGGGACGAAGAGCCAAATCAGTACATTATGGTTCTAGAGTTCCCTACACCCTGTGAGAGCCTGATCGAATATCTGGACCGGCACGACTACTACATCGACGAGAACGTGGCAAAGGTCATCATGCATCAGGCAGCAGTCGCAGCTCAAACATGCTGCCAACGTGGAGTGTTGCATCGCGACATAAAACTGGAAAACCTCCTGATCAACCCGGAGACGCTGGATGTCAAGTTGATTGACTTTGGATGCGGAGAAATCCTGACCGATGCGGGATACACGTCCTTTGCTGGTTTGTATTATTCCTCAGAGCTGTAATGTGGGTCTCAAACTTAGATGACGGGCCAGAAGCCCTCAAGGTCTTACAAAGTATCATGTAATGGGATCCACCATTGTGAATCAATAGCATCAAATCATTTCTTGCATGCTAATAAATACTTTTTTCTCTTTTTTGCAGGCACCGAAGAGTACTGCCCCCCTGAATATGAATCATACGGCTTTTATCACGGCAAACCAGCGACAGTGTGGTCACTCGGGGTCCTCCTGTTTACACTGGCGTGTGGAGAATTTCCATCTTCAGAAGACTTGGATATGCTAAATGACAACATCTGGACAAGAGATGGCGTATCACAAGGTTAGATCTACATTTCAGCAAAGATCACTTGCAATTCTAAATCATACAAAGTAGAACAAATTAATATAAATGGTTGTGTGGGTAATGCAGTAATATTTAGATATTTCAGCTTAGACTCTTAATCAAAGAGAGCGAGTGTGAAGTTTAAGGTAATAATAGGACTTCTCTTCTCTTTCTCCACAGAATGCTGCAAATTACTTTGCTCTCTCCTGCAAAGGAACCCAGCGAAGCGGCTTGATTTGGATGTTGTCTGTCTCCACAAGTGGTTTAAGTACTTCGAATATAGATTTTATGAAGAAAGATCTGAAGACCTTCTACCGAAAGACTTGCCACCCGCTGTTCAGGATTTTTTAAAACTCTTATAAATAAACAATAGATTTGACTTTTAAACAACTACATTGTCCACAGAAAATCTATAAAAACTTAATTTCGTGTCAAAATATTGTGATCAAAAAATTTCACAGACTTTCTCCTTTGAACTTTACTATTACTAATTGCGTCATGACCAAATACAACCAGAAACAATTGTTCAGTCTTGATTGTGAAAGTTAATTCCTCGCGACCTGTTTTCAATTGGCTGAGCAGCGCACGAAACAGGCATTTTTCTCAATTCCCGCTATGAGAGGAATGGGAAAGTTGCCCATATGGCGGCGCCTTACGCATTATTACGGGGTACGACATATATGACGTCATTGACATTATTTAAAGCAAAAAGTGACTCTAAAAAATATAACACCAAGCGATGTGTAATTGCTTTGCATCTCCTTTCGAATACAAGTTTCAAATTACTAGACAAAAAATGATATCCTGAGAAAAGTGTATTTTAAGGGGTATAACTCACTAGACCTCCATTTTCTTTATGTGAGCGCCCTCATATGTAAACAGAGTGGAACTGCAACCAGTTCTCCCCATACTAGTGTTGTCAAAAATATCGATATTTTTCAAGGTATCGTATCAAAGTTAGAAATTCTAGTATCGTGACAACACTACCCCATATTAGACATTCTCTGCTTCGATCTTCAACTCCACAGAGATTGTAATTCACTTGTAATTTTGTATCATAAAAAAACAGAACAAACAAACAGTGCACATCGTCTCCTTCCACAGACTGACAGACTCGTGACGAGGCATCGGGACCCAGGTTGAGACATCCTTTCCAGTGATGTATTAGCAAGATGAACCGCTGCAACCTAAGAGTCCGCCGGGTCAATTGAGAGGAGGTTTGGGGACTATTGAAGGCTATTGGTCGCTGTAGATATCAAACTGCCTCCCATCAAGGTAATTCCTCTATTTTTCCACCACCCAGACCACAGCCAGACACTCTTTTCCTGATGTGGAGTAATTTAGTTCTGCTCCTCGTAATGTCCTTGAAGCATAAGCTATTGCTCTTTCCCCCTCAGGTGTTTGCTGGGTGAGAATAGCTCTCAGTCCCACATCACTGGCATCAGTATTCACCTGAAGAGGTTGGTTGAGGTCAGGCTGCATCAATACAGGTGGGTCTTGCTACAGAATTTGCCAGGACCTTCTCCATAAGCCTCTGGAAGGGAATGCAGCATTTCTGAGCCGGCATGGAACGGGATTGGAATAGCCCCTGGTTGGTGATAAATGCGGTTTTCTCTTTACTCTCTTCCTCCAGATCCACCTGCCAGTATCCTGACTGCAAATCCAATGTGCTGAACCAGGTGGCGCCATCCATGGATTCCAGGATGTCATGAATAAGCGGCATTGGATAAGCTTCAGGTATGGTGTTTCTGTTAAGTCTCCTATAGGCCACACAGAACCTGGGGACGAGGATTACGGGTGATGACCATGGAGAGAAGGATGGCTCAATGATGCGGTCACTTGCTGGCTCAATAATAACTGGAAACCATCAGATCTCCTTTGAGGCGTGTCATGATCTGTTGAAGAACGAAAACTAAATCATCATGATTGTCTTTCACGATAATGAAGTATTTTTTTAGTGAGACACTGAAATGTCAAGGATTCAAAAATAGACCCTGACACATTTAAAGGGATAATTCACCCAAAAGTTAAAATTCACAACTACCACTTTGACACTTTAAAAAGTTCATAAAGAGATTGATGAGCGGTTCAGTCCAAAACTTTTCTGGAGAGACTGAATCGCTTTGAATTTAGGCTTTTATTCTGAAGATCTTTTATGTGGACCGTCATGAGGGTGAGTGATTTAGGACAGATTTTTGGGTGAACTATCCCTTTAAAACGTGTCACCTGAGCTGTATCGGTGTTTATAGACGTAAACCATTGTCGGTAACGATATAAAAGTGTTCGATATAGCGCTCAATATTTTCATTAAAATGTGCACGCTTCGCCCGTAGATCTTGGTTCATTTGAAGTTCAGTTTCAAGACTCACACTTATTTAAAATTAATTTTTCTTTTAATAAATTATAATTTTTTAAATCAAGGAAAAGTCTCTTTTCGCATTTCTTTCTTTTTCCTGTATCGAAAACGTACGAACCGCGACACCACTGTGTCCTATCAAACCGAACTGTGAATTTTGTGAACGTACACCCCTAATTATTACAGTTGCTGATCTACCTCAAAGTTTGCCATTGTTCTACGTTTACACTTTTTTTTATTGCACACATTTTGTAACATTTTAAGTTCAAGAGTTTCTTTAACACACACTTTTTAAAACATAAAGAACTTTTCTACTTCTCTTAAAAAAAAGAAAGAAATGAAACATTATAACGTGATACATTTTTTAGCTATGTCGCACAGCACTACTCTATAGAGACGAGCATTTTGATAAATATATGCTCTATTTCATTTGTATTATATTTTTTACTTAAACTGTTGTCTTTATCATTTAATGTATGTTTTAATAAATCTGCCAATAAAACATGTTATTACAGCCGTGTCTAAATGTTTACATTTCAACAATGAATTAGAGTAGAACGAATCATTAAATAGTTAATATAGAACTGCCTTATGTGCAGTTTAAATGTTTAAATTAATTCTACAGTTCCATTTGCACTTGAGTGTTGATTATTAAATAAATGTAATTGATTATTAAACTATATTGTTGTTGTAGATTTTTGGCCAATGAAAACTTTCATTTAGGCGTTTCTGTAAAAAAAAAAAAAAGTAGGGATGTCCCGATCCGATCAAGACAAGTGATCGGAAATCGGGTCCGATCACGTGGTTTCAAGTAATATATCACGTGAGGCATAAAACAAATATATGGCCTATAGGCTATGTTTTAATAATATGTAAATAATAATGGTGTTAGATGTTAGACCAGAGGTCAAAATCCCGGTTTTGTGAGTCCTGTCCCAGGAAATGTCCGCATTTTACAGCGTCTTCAAACAAAAACAAAAAATACAGTGCAGAAAGCCCGACTTATATCAGACTGCTGGTTGTCAGAACAGTCGTGTAGTTATGATCCTTTTTCACCAACAGAGAGGATGCGCGAGTTACAGTGATACTTGGTTGAGCTCCTTTACTTTAACATGAAGACATAGTAAAACATTCATAACTAGCTATAACAGACATACAAAAACATAACACAGCTAAAAGGATTCAGTTTACAATACAGGAATATATATATATATACATAATAATTTTGTTTTAAAGACAATATTACTTAATAATTTTACTTTTATGAATATGAAATGTACCTAATAAAATCACAAGACATAAAATTAACAGATGCATTTTTTTATTTATTTTTTTAAATGCTATTTAATAACATCTTTGGTAAAATCATCAAGAAGTAATAATCTTCAGACATTTTTTTGGAATGGTAAAATTAAAAAAAGATGTATTTTTTCTGGCTGATCTGAACAAAATGAGCTATTTTAATCAAATCCATACATGTTGATAAAGTATAGCTAATTACTAACACAAATATAATGAAGAACTTTTCACTATTAATGTCCACCCGGCTAAATGAATACGGTCAATAATTTTATCCCTTAAAACTCATCTTTGATCACCGAAATGACATATTTAAACGTTCTCCTGTGGAATAAAATTATTCATGCCTTAAAGCTCGAATGTAACTCTATCCTTGTTTCATTAAGTAGCTCATGAATATTCCAATGAGCCCCGCCTCCACTCACTCATCCTCTACTAGTCGATGTATCGCATATAACACAAAAAAAATAAAAATAAATATAGCTGCAAGCAGCAATTACCGGGGCCAAGTTAGACGACAAAACATGCCAACATGTGTCAGAGCAACTGCAGCAAGGAGGAATTGAAGACATTTAGGGTGCTTCTCAATATCCCTCCTCGTCTCCTCGCTCTTCCGTCCTCCCTCCTATGACCCGGAAACCGATCGAGCTCAGCCATCTTGAAGGACATCTCAATTCTCTAATTGCACCGTGAGGAGTCGAGGATCGAGGAGTGAGGAGGCTTCCTGAGGAGTCATAAGCGAGGATACAATTGTGAATAGTACAGCAGATGTGATTACACAGTACTGTAGCCTATGTCTAAAGGGCTAAATATGGTTAATACCTAAATGTAACTTTATATAAATTCACAACAACATATATCAGTCAGTTTCCTGTAGGCCTATAGGTCAAATATCATTACTTTGTCTATCTGATTCAACTATGTGTATTAATATTTTTTAAATATACAAAAAACATATCTTCTGTGAGTGAAGAGTGAAGCCCAACTGAACATCTGGATGTTTTAATCTTTAGTCCAGATAACTCCACTGTCTATAACGTTTATTTAAATAAACAATTTTTTACACTTACTTATTTTACACTTATTTTTACAGTTATCTTTCAAAAATGTGCAGACAGTGGAGTAATACCGGACATATGGAAAACATCAACAGTAATACCCATCCCTAAAACAAAATCTCCTAAAGACCTTAATGAATTTAGACCAATTGCACTGACTTCCCTGTATAATGAAATGCCTTGAAAAAATCGTAAAGGACATAATCATCCCCCTAACTGTAGACAAATTAGATCCAATACAATTTGCATATCAAGAGGGCAAGGGGGTAAAGGATGCAAAGCTTTTCATTCTTGACAGGGTGTATAAACATCTTGAGAAACCTGCCTCACACGTAAGAATTTTATTTGCTGACTTTAGTTCAGCTTTTAACAAAATGCAGCCCCATATCCTAATCGAACGATTGGCCTCACATTTTAAGTTACCCGAGCAGATCTTATTATCAGTTTTAACATTTTTAACAAATAGAAGGCAGCAGGTATATGTAAATGGTGAAATGTCATCTGTCATCGTGTCTCTCCTCAGGGCTGTGTGCTTTCACCCTTGCTGTTTATATTATACACCGACAACTGCAGGTCATCTTGGGAGAACAGCTATTTGGTAAAGTTCTCAGACGACACAGGCCTGATGTCCCTATTACAGGACAACCAATCTGATCACAATAATGCCCTCATGGAACTTGTCAGATGGTGTGAGGATAGCTTCCTTGACTTAAATGTGTCAAAAACTAAAGAAGTAGTCATAGATTTTAGGAAGCATAGTGAAGAACCGAAATTAAGTCAATGAAAATGTTCAAATAGTTCAAACATATAAGTACTTGGGCACAGTGTTTGACTCACAACTGAAATTCAGTGAGAACACTGATAGCATTATTAAGAGAGTAAACCAAAGAATATACTTACTGAGGAAGCTTAACTCTTTTGGGGTCTGTAAAAGAATTTGATGTTCATTCTATCAGGCCTTCATTGAGAGTCTAGACTAGCTGTGAAAGATAAAAAAAAAAAGTTTGACCAACATTGTTAAGTTATGCTCAAAAATCACTGGACGACTGGACTGACACGAGCTGTCAAAAAGGCAGAAAGAATACTGTGTCAACCAGATCATGCACTCAGTGAAGAATTTGTTGTCATGCAGTCAGGTCGGCGGTATTATGTGCCAAAACGGAAAACTAACCGCTATGCTACCTCATTCATTCCTTCTGCTATAAGACTTCTAAACGAAAATACATAAATATATGGAATTGGTTCTTGCTTTCCACTGCTCTGTTTAGTCAATGGCAGGTGAATGTGTGTGGGTGTGTGTGATACTGGATGGTAAACTAGTGAGTAAATATGTGGATGTGAGTATTTATTTCTTTTATTCATTGTGTGTTAATGCATTTTAACTATGGATGGGTTGACTGTAAAACTGAATTGCCCCTTGGGGACTAATAAAGGTATCTGAACTGAACTGAAATACCTAAAAATTAGTAAAAGTCGGGACGGTTTGTTTCCAGCGTCGTTTTATGATATTTCGCCGTATATCCTTCTCTCCCAATTGGACGCATCAGGAACAACCCATATAAGGCTCCAGTGTATGCTCAAACGCTGTATTCTGCTGTCAGGCCGTTAGATGGCGATGAAACACTTTAGACCAGGGGTCTCCAACAGGTGGCTTGCGTCGCGAGCGAGCTACCAGTATAATTAGCATTAAACTATCTTATTCACGGTGATTAAAGATTATTAAACGAAAGGATTGAAAACTTGATAAACCACCAAAGGTACATGGCGATATATTTACCAGGTAAATCGGCATAAAAAATAAAAGAAGAAGAATAAAGGAGTAAAACGGCGCACTTTTTCTTGAAGTCCGTTAACCGTGAACTAGGTTGGCTCAGCTGATGTATTTAAACTTTTGTACAGTCTGTGATTTAATTTTAAACCTATACTTCGAGTAAGTAAGTTTTGGTTTAATCAACCAAGAGTTCAGTGTTTGACGGTAATAACCAGGCTTTATTCAGTGGCAGCACAAATGCAGATTTGAATGTTCGATCGCTCTGTGATCGTAGTAGCCCTAATGGTTAATTTTTGTCAAATGTTTAGTCGTTGTCAAATGTTTTAGACCAAAACCTTGTCAAATGTGTAGTTGTTAAATTGTGTGTTTGTTTGAATCGAGATCGCTATCTTTTAATTGTGTCTCTCTTTTCAGGCTAGACATCATTATTAAAAAGAGTTTACATTAAATCCGATTAAACCTGTGTATTTGAGTGAAAGTATCTCAGTGTTTATTTTAGTGTTTTCATAGACGCATCGAATTTTCAGTTACGCATAAGCCCCGCCCATAGACTGACGGTGGCCCGTGACGCACAACCTGCAGCCCCCCCCCCCCCCCCCCATAGAGTGACGGTTGCACGTGACTTACAACCTGCAACCCCCCCCCCCATAGAGTGACAGTGGCACGTGTCGCACAACGTGCAGCTGTGGAATGTCTGGAATGTTCTATAGAACGTGACGTCACAGTCGAGTACTGGTCGAATAAAAGCTGAATTTCACAGACTTTCAAACATTCTCTTCATTGCTTTGCTGATAATTTTCTACTGGCATTTATTGCAGTGTAATTATTTAGCATTTCAAAATGGGAGCAAACTTTTCTTGTGTTAATTGTCGTGCGCATGATTCTGACAGTGTGGACAATTTACACATAAAGGAGAACGGCAAGAGGAGGAGGGCAAAAACCATCAAGACCAGCTCCAGTCAAGGTAAGTAAAAGGACCAAACATGATGTAGAATATGTAAAGTTCTGTTTTTAAAGGTTTATAAATAATAAAAACTTTTACTAGAGAATTCAGTAACATAATATGCTTGAAATATAATGGAAACTTCACATCTTTGATGACAGATATGTGAATTCATTTAAACAGACATTCAAATGTATTACGTCAAATTTTAGTGAATGTGAAATTGCTCACAAATTATAAATTATTACAAATTATGCCCAGTTGGCCAAATTCATTGTCTGAAAATGAAGATGTTGTGCTAATCAGATGAAAAATCAATGAATTCTACATTTGCATGTATGATTGCCTAAAGGGTTACCAAGCAACATCTGGATGGCCAAATTAAAATTTACACACACAACTATATTAAATTTAATGCAGGGGACTTGGTGTATGTTTTGAAATTTGAAGTATTTTTAATTTGAACTTAAACAGAGAACAGAACATTCTCGCCTGTTCTCACTGACCGACAACTGAGGAAGCAGAATGCACGAATTAGACCTGTGTGAATGCCCCCGAAAACTCGCTTCATTAATTACATTAGATGCACCAATATTAATGTCTAGTTATGAATATGGTTTTGGTTAATCTTTTATTAATAGAATTTGATTAAAACCATCTTTTGTTTTATCATTTCCCTCTTTAGATCAGACTTCTCAGCTTGTTCCCCGTACCATTAAGGCTGAAATCCTCAGCGCTGCAGAGGAACCAGGTCATGCTGAAGTTGATGACGAGTGGAGTGAAGACGCCTTCCAGGACTTAGTGGGAGATTCGTCAGAATGGTCTGCCGACGTCCTCAACGCTTTGAGCTCTGTCTCGATTCTTGACGTCCTCCAACCTACAGCCTGTGCCACATCTGATAGAGTTCCAGTCCTAGATGTGGCCACCTATAGAGCCAACGTCCGTCGAGTTCCAGCCCGACATGTGGCAGACTCCAGTGTGGACGTCCCCCAGGTCCCAGTCAGCACCACATCAGCTCCAGGATTGGAAACGGCTGACTGTTGTGTTGATGTTCCAGTCTGTGCCACGTCAGACTGGGAAGATGATGGCCCTCCAGACTGGGAAGATGATGGCCCTCCAGACTGGGAAGATGATGGCCCCCCAGTTCCAGACTGTGCCTCATCAGACTGGGAAGATGATGGCCCTCCAGACTGGGAAGATGATGGCCCCCCAGTTCCAGACTGTGCCTCATCAGACTGGGAAGATGATGGCCCTCCAGACTGGGAAGATGATGGCCCTCCAGACTGGGAAGATGATGGCCCTCCAGACTGGGAAGATGATGGCCCCCCAGTTCCAGACTGTGCCACGTCAGTCTGGGAAGATGATGGCCCCCATGTCGCACCGACAGTAGACACTGTCTCTGAGAATGAGATTATCTGTAAGTTGACTGTCATGACTCCGACACAACACAATACAGACAAACTTGTGTTGTGATATTATATCTGTCTTTACTCATGTCAACTCAGGCAAAAAGCAGTTTTCATGTCAACTCTTCTATGTTTCTTTTAACAGACGTCGGTTGCTGGAGCTATAAAGTCGGCAAGAAGCTCGGGGAAGGAGGATTTGGAAGCGTTTACGCCGGGACTCGCTTGAAGGATGGCCTTAAGGTATCATTTAATTTACTTGCATTATCTATCAAAGTGTTCTTGCACGATCGTATATTCGAATAACTCTTCTTTTCAAGCATTCTCAGTGTATCTTATGTTCACTTCTTAGAGCACCTGACCTCTCAGACCTGTTTAAATTGTTAGACTTGCTCTACATGATTAGAATTGAAATATGAACTGCACACACATTGGAAATAAAAAACTCAAATCCATTTTTTGTTTTGTTGATTAGGTGGCACTGAAATTCGCTGATACCGAGGGTATTGAGTGGATCAACATTGTAAGTACTCTGTTTCTCTCAGTTCATTTTTCAATGGACAAACTGCTATTGTCTGTAGTTTAGTAGTGTTCGACATCTTTTCTCCATGTACAGTATAATCATAAGAATTGTCTTTCTTCTAGGAGGATAATCCTGAACCCGTTCCTCTGGAGATCGGTCTGCAAATTCTCGCCAACAAAGGCCCCAGGGTTCCCCAGATCATCCAGCTTCTGGACTGGGACGAAGAGCCAAATCAGTACATTATGGTTCTGGAGTTCCCTACACCCTGTGAGAGCCTGATCGAATATCTGGACCGGCACGACTACTACATCGACGAGAACGTGGCAAAGGTCATCATGCATCAGGCAGCAGTCGCAGCTCAAACATGCTGCCAACGTGGAGTGTTGCATCGCGACATAAAACTGGAAAACCTCCTGATCAACCCGGAGACGCTGGATGTCAAGTTGATTGACTTTGGATGCGGAGAAATCCTGACCGATGCGGGATACACGTCCTTTGCTGGTTTGTATTATTCTTCAGAGCTGTAATGTGGGTCTCAAACTTAGATGACGGGCCAGAAGCCGTCAAGGTCTTACAAAGTATCATGTAATGGGATCCACCATTGTGAATCAATAGCATCAAATCATTTCTTGCATGCTAATAAATACTTTTTTCTCTTTTTTGCAGGCACCGAAGAGTACTGCCCCCCTGAATATGAATCATACGGCTTTTATCACGGCAAACCAGCGACAGTGTGGTCACTCGGGGTCCTCCTGTTTACACTGGCGTGTGGAGAATTTCCATCTTCAGAAGACTTGGATATGCTAAATGACAACATCTGGACAAGAGATGGCGTATCACAAGGTTAGATCTACATTTCAGCAAAGATCACTTGCAATTCTAAATCATACAAAGTAGAACAAATTAATATAAATGGTTGTGTGGGTAATGCAGTAATATTTAGATATTTCAGCTTAGACTCTTAATCAAAGAGAGCGAGTGTGAAGTTTAAGGTAATAATAGGACTTCTCTTCTCTTTCTTCACAGAATGCTGCAAATTACTTTGCTCTCTCCTGCAAAGGAACCCAGCGAAGCGGCTTGATTTGGATGTTGTCTGTCTCCACAAGTGGTTTAAGTACTTCGAATATAGATTTTATGAAGAAAGATCTGAAGACCTTCTACCGAAAGACTTGCCACCCGCTGTTCAGGATTTTTTAAAACTCTTTATAAATAAACAATAGATTTGACTTTTAAACAACTACATTGTCCACAGAAAATCTATAAAAACTTAATTTCGTGTCAAAATATTGTGATCAAAAATTTTCACAGACTTTCTCCTTTGAACTTTACTATTACTAATTGCGTCATGACCAAATACAACCAGAAACAATTGTTCAGTCTTGATTGTGAAAGTTAATTCCTCGCGACCTGTTTTCAATTGGCTGAGCAGCGCACGAAACAGGCATTTTTCTCAATTCCCGCTATGAGAGGAATGGGAAAGTTGCCCTCCGCATTATGGTGGCGCCTTACGCATTATTACGGCGTACGACATGTATGACGTCATTGACATTATTTAAAGCAAAAAGTGACTCTAAAAAATATAACACCAAGCGATGTGTAATTGCTTTGCATCTCATTTCGAATACAAGATTGAAATTACTAGACAAAAAATGATATCCTGAGAAAAGTGTATTTTAAGGGGTATAACTCACTAGACCTCCATTTTCGTTATGTGAGCGCCCTCATATGTAAACAGAGTGGAACTGCAACCAGTTCTCCCCATACTAGTGTTGTTAAAAATATCGATATTTTTCAAGGTATCGTATCAAAGTTAGAAATTCTAGTATCGTGACAACACTACCCCATATTAGACATTCTCTGCTTCGATCTTCAACTCCACAGAGATTGTAATTCACTTGTAATTCTGTATCATAAAAAAACAGAACAAACAAACAGTGCACATCGTCTCCTTCCACAGACTGACAGACTCGTGACGAGGCATCGGGACCCAGGTTGAGACATCCTTTCCAGTGATGTATTAGCAAGATGAACCGCTGCAACCTAAGAGTCCGCCGGGTCAATTGAGAGGAGGTTTGGGGACTATTGAAGGCTATTGGTCGCTGTAGATATCAAACTGCCTCCCATCAAGGTAATTCCTCTATTTTTCCACCACCCAGACCACAGCCAGACACTCTTTTCCTGATGTGGAGTAATTTAGTTCTGCTCCTCGTAATGTCCTTGAAGCATATGCTATTGCTCTTTCCCCCTCAGGTGTTTTCTGGGTGAGAATAGCTCTCAGTCCCACATCACTGGCATCAGTATTCACCTGAAGAGGTTGGTTGAGGTCAGGCTGCATCAATACAGGTGGGTCTTGCTACAGAATTTGCCAGGACCTTCTCCATAAGCCTCTGGAAGGGAATGCAGCATTTCTGAGCCGGCATGGAACGGGATTGGAATAGCCCCTGGTTGGTGATAAATGCGGTTTTCTCTTTACTCTCTTCCTCCAGATCCACCTGCCAGTATCCTGACTGCAAATCCAATGTGCTGAACCAGGTGGCGCCATCCATGGATTCCAGGATGTCATGAATAAGCAGCATTGGATAAGCTTCAGGTATGGTGTTTCTGTTAAGTCTCCTATAGGCCACACAGAACCTGGGGACGAGGACTACGGGTGAAGACCATGGAGAGAAGGATGGCTCAATGATGCGGTCACTTACTGGCTCAATAATAACTGGAAACCATCAGATCTCCTTTGAGGCGTGTCATGATCTGTTGAAGAACGAAAACTAAATCATCATGATTGTCTTTCACGATAATGAAGTATTTTTTTAGTGAGACACTGAAATGTCAAGGATTCAAAAATAGACTCTGACACATTTAAAGGGATAATTCACCCAAAAGTT
Organism: Pimephales promelas; assembly: GCF_988280905.1. Taxonomy (NCBI): domain Eukaryota; kingdom Metazoa; phylum Chordata; class Actinopteri; order Cypriniformes; family Leuciscidae; genus Pimephales; species Pimephales promelas. Next base: position 3,379,840 of record NC_142772.1, on the reverse strand, counting down.
AAAATTCACAACTACCACTTTGACACTTTAAAAAGTTCATAAAGAGATCGATGAGCGGTTCAGTCCAAAACTTTTCTGAAAAGACTGAATCGCTTTGAATTTAGGCTTTTATTCTGAAGATCTTTTATTTGGACCGTCATGAGGGTGAGTGATTTATGACAGATTTTTGGGTGAACTATCCCTTTAAAACGTGTCACCTGAGCTGTATCGGTGTTTATAGACGTAAACCATTGTCGGTAACGATATAAAAGTGTTCGATATAGCGCTCAATATTTTCATTAAAATGTGCACGCTTCGCCCGTAGATCTTGGTTCATTTGAAGTTCAGTTTCAAGACTCTCACTTATTTAAAATTAATTTTTCTTTTAATAAATTATAATTTTTGAAATCAAGGAAAAGTCTCTAGAATTTCTTTCTTTTAGCTGTATCGAAAACGTATGAACCGCGACACCACTGTGTCCTATCAAACCGAACTGTGAATTTTGTGAACTTACACCCCTACTTATTACAGTTGCTGATCTACCTCAAAGTTTGCCATTGTTCTACGTTTACACTTATTTTTATTGCACACATTTTGTAACATTTTAAGTTCAAGAGTTTCTTTAACACACACTTTTTAACACATAAAGAACTTTTCTACTTCTCTTAAAAAAAAAGAAAGAAATGAAACATTATAACGTGATAGATTTTTTAGCTATGTCGCACAGCACTACTCTATAGAGACGAGCATTTTGATAAATATATGCTCTATTTCATATTTATTATATTTTTTTACTTAAACTGTTGTCTTTATCATTTAATGTATGTTTTAATAAATCTGCCAATAAAACATGTTATTACAGCCGTGTCTAAATGTTTACATTTCAACAATGAATTAGAGTAGAACGTATCATTAAATAGTTAACATAGAACTGCCTTATGTGCAGTTTAAATGTTTAAATTAATTCTACAATTCCATTTGCACTTGAGTGTTGATTATTAAATAAAGGTAATTGATTATTAAACTATATTGTTGTTGTAGATTTTTGGCCAATGAAAACTTTCATTTAGGCGTTTCTGTAAAAAAAAAAAAAAAAAAAGTAGGGATCTCCCGATCCGATCAAGACAAGTGATCGGAAATCGGGTCCGATCACGTGGTTTCAAGTAATATATCACGTGAGGCATAAAACAAATATGGCCTATAGGCTATGTTTTAATAATATGTAAATAATAATGGCGTTAGATGTTAGACCAGAGGTCAAAGTCCCGGTTTTGTGAGTCCTGTCCCAGGAAATGTCCGCATTTTACAGCGTCTTCAAACAAAAACAAAAAATACAGTGCAGAAAGCCCGACTTATATCAGACTGCTGGTTGTCAGAACAGTCGTGTAGTTATGATCCTTTTTCACCAACAGAGAGGATGCGCGAGTTACAGTGATACTTGGTTGAGCTCCTTTACTTTAACATGAAGACATAGTAAAACATTCATAACTAGCATAACAGACATACAAAAACATAACACAGCTAAAAGGATTCAGTTTACAATACAGGAATATATATATATATACATAATAATTTTGTTTTAAAGACAATATTACTTAATAATTTTACTTTTATGAATATGAAATGTACCTAATAAAATCACAAGACATAAAATTAACAGATGGATTTTTTTATTTATTTTTTTAAATGCTATTTAATAACATCTTTGGTAAAATCATCAAGAAGTAATAATCTTCAGACATTTTTTTGGAATGGTAAAATTAAAAAAAGATGTATTTTTTCTGGCTGATCTGAACAAAATGAGCTATTTTAATCAAATCCATACATGTTGATAAAGTATAGCTAATTACTAACACAAATATAATGAAGAGCTTTTCACTATTAATGTCCACCCGGCTAAATGAGTACGGTCAATAATTTTATCCCTTAAAACTCATCTTTGATCACCGAAATGACATATTTAAACGTTCTCCTGTGGAATAAAATTATTCATGCCTTAAAGCTCGACTGTAACTCTATCCTTGTTTCATTAAGTAGCTCATGAATATTCCAATGAGCCCCGCCTTCACTCACTCATCCTCTACTAGTCGATGTATCGCATATAACACAAAAAAAATAAAAATAAATATAGCTGCAAGCAGCAATTACCGGGGCCAAGTTAGACGACAAAACATGCCAACATGTGTCAGAGCAACTGCAGCAAGGAGGAATTGAAGACATTTAGGGTGCTTCTCAATATCCCTCCTCGTCTCCTCGCTCTTCCGTCCTCCCTCCTATGACCCGGAAACCGATCGAGCTCAGCCATCTTGAAGGACATCTCAATTCTCTAATTGCACCGTGAGGAGTCGAGGATCGAGGAGTGAGGAGGCTTCCTGAGGAGTCATAAGCGAGGATACAATTGTGAATAGTACAGCAGATGTGATTACACAGTACTGTAGCCTATGTCTAAAGGGCTAAATATGGTTAATACCTAAATGTAACTTTATATAAATTCACAACAACATATATCAGTCAGTTTCCTGTAGGCCTATAGGTCAAATATCATTACTTTGTCTATCTGATTCAACTATGTGTATTAATATTTTTTAAATATACAAAAAACATATCTTCTGTGAGTGAAGAGTGAAGCCCAACTGAACATCTGGATGTTTTAATCTTTAGTCCAGATAACTCCACTGTCTATAACGTTTATTTAAATAAACAATTTTTTACACTTACTTATTTTACACTTATTTTTACAGTTATCTTTCAAAACTGTGCAGACAGTGGAGTAATACCGGACATATGGAAAACATCAACAGTAATACCCATCCCTAAAACAAAATCTCCTAAAGACCTTAATGAATTTAGACCAATTGCACTGACTTCCCTGTTTAATGAAATGCCTTGAAAAAATCGCAAAGGACATAATCATCCCCCTAACTGTAGACAAATTAGATCCAATACAATTTGCATATCAAGAGGGCAAGGGGGTAAAGGATGCAAAGCTTTTCATTCTTGACAGGGTGTATAAACATCTTGAGAAACCTGCCTCACACGTAAGAATTTTATTTGCTGACTTTAGTTCAGCTTTTAACAAAATGCAGCCCCATATCCAAATCGAACGATTAGCCTCACATTTTAAGTTACCCGAGCAGATCTTATTATCAGTTTTAACATTTTTAACAAATAGAAGGCAGCAGGTATATGTAAATGGTGAAATGTCATCTGTCATCGTGTCTCTCCTCAGGGCTGTGTGCTTGCCTTTCACCCTTGCTGTTTATATTATACACCGACAACTGTAGGGAGAACTCATCTTGGGAGAACAGCTATTTGGTAAAGTTCTCAGACGACACAGGCCTGTTGTTCCTATTACAGGACAACCAATCTGATCACAATAATGCCCTCATGGAACTTGTCAGATGGTGTGAGGAGCTTTCTTGACTTAAATGTGTCAAAAACTAAAGAAGTAGTCATAGATTTTAGGAAGCATAGTGAAGAACCGAAATCAAGTCAATGAAAATGTTCAAATAGTTCAAACATATAAGTACTTGGGCACAGTGTTTGACTCACAACTGAAATTCAGTGAGAACACTGATAGCATTATTAAGAGAGTAAACCAAAGAATATACTTACTGAGGAAGCTTAACTCTTTTGGGGTCTGTAAAAGAATTTTATGTTCATTCTATCAGGCCTTCATTGAGAGTCTACAAACGTTTTCTTTCCTGTGTTGGTTTAATGGACTAGCTGTGAAAGATAAAAAAAAAAATAAAAAAAAGTTTGACCAACATTGTTAAGTTATGCTCAAAAATCACTGGACGACTGGACTGACACGAGCTGTCAAAAAGGCAGAAAGAATACTGTGTCAACCAGATCATGCACTCAGTGAAGAATTTGTTGTCATGCAGTCAGGTCGGCGGTATTATGTGCCAAAACGGAAAACTAACCGCTATATTCATTCCTTCTGCTATAAGACTTCTAAACGAAAATACTTAAATATATGGAATTGGTTCTTGCTTTCCACTGCTCTGTTTAGTCAATGGCAGGTGAATGTGTGTGGGTGTGTGTGATACTGGATGGTAAACTAGTGAGTAAATATGTGGATGTGAGTATTTATTTCTTTTATTCATTGTGTGTTAATGCATTTTAACTAAATTATAGATGGGTTGACTGTAAAGCTGAATTGCCCCTTGGGGATTAATAAAGGTATCTGAACTGAACTGAAATACCTAAAAATTAGTAAAAGTCGGGACGGTTTGTTTCCAGCGTCGTTTTATGATATTTCGCCGTATATCCTTCTCTCCCAATTGGACGCATCAGGAACAACCCATATAAGGCTCCAGTGTATGCTCAAACGCTGTATTCTGCTGTCAGGCCGTTAGATGGCGATGAAACACTTTAGACCAGGGGTCTCCAACAGGTGGCTTGCGTCGCGAGCGAGCTACCAGTATAATTAGCATTAAACTATCTTATTCACGGTGATTAAAGATTATTAAACGAAAGGATTGAAAACTTGATAAACCACCAAAGGTACATGGCGATATATTTACCAGGTAAATCAGCATTAAATAAAAGAAGAAGAATAAAGGAGTAAAACGGCGCACTTTTTCGTGAAGTCCGTTAACCGTGAACTAGGTTGGCTCAGCTGATGTATTTAAACTTTTGTACAGTCTGTGATTTAATTTTAAACCTATACTTCGAGTAAGTAAGTTTTGGTTTAATCAACCAAGAGTTCAGTGTTTGACGGTAATAACCAGGCTTTATTCAGTGGCAGCACAAATGCAGATTTGAATGTTCGATCGCTCTGTGATCGTAGTAGCCCTATATTACCTTAATGGTCAATTTTTGTCAAATGTTTAGTCGTTGTCAAATGTTTTAGACCAAAACCTTGTCAAATGTTTAGTTGTTAAAGTATATTGTGTGTTTGTTTGAATCGAGATCGCTATCTTTTAATTGTGTCTCTCTTTTCAGGCTAGACATCATTATTAAAAAGAGTTTACATTAAATCCGATTAAACCTGTGTATTTGATTGAAAGTATCTCAGTGTTTATTTTAGTGTTTTCATATCGAATTTTCAGTTACGCATAAGCCCCGCCCATAGACTGACGGTGGCCCGTGACGCACAACCTGCAGCCCCCCCCCCCCCCCCCCCCCCATAGAGTGACGGTTGCACGTGACTTACAACCTGCAACCCCTCCCCCCCATAGAGTGACAGTGGCACGTGTCGCACAACGTGCAGCTGTGGAATGTCTGGAATGTTCTATAGAACGTGACGTCACAGTCGAGTACTGGTCGAATAAAAGCTGAATTTCACAGACTTTCAAACATTCTCTTCATTGCTTTGCTGATAATTTTCTACTGGCATTTATTGCAGTGTAATTATTTAGCATTTCAAAATGGGAGCAAACTTTTCTTGTGTTAATTGTCGTGCGCATGATTCTGACAGTGTGGACAATTTACACATAAAGGAGAACGGCAAGAGGAGGAAGGCAAAAACCATCAAGACCAGCTCCAGTCAAGGTAAGTAAAAGGACCAAACATGATGTAGAATATGTAAAGTTCTGTTTTTAAAGTTTTATAAATAATAAAAACTTTTACTAGAGAATTCAGTAACATAATATGCTTGAAATATAATGGAAACTTCACATCTTTGATGACAGATATGTGAATTCATTTAAACAGACATTCAAATGTATTACGTCAAATTTTAGTGAATGTGAAATTGTTCACAAATTATAAATTATTACAAATTATGCCCAGTTGGCCAAATTCATTGTCTGAAAATGAAGATGTTGTGCTAATCAGATGAAAAATCAATGAATTCTACATTTGCATGTATGATTGCCTAAAGGGTTACCAAGCAACATCTGGATGGCCAAATTAAAATTTACACACACAACTATATTAAATTTAATGCAGGGGACTTGGTGTATGTTTTGAAATTTGAAGTATTTTTAATTTGAACTTAAACAGAGAACAGAACATTCTCGCCTGTTCTCACTGACCGACAACTGAGGAAGCAGAATGCACGAATTAGACCTGTGTGAATGCCCCCGAAAACTCGCTTCATTAATTACATTAGCTGCACCAATATTAATGTCTAGTAATGAATATGGTTTTGGTTAATCTTTTATTAATAGAATTTGATTAAAACCATCTTTTGTTTTATCATTTCCCTCTTTAGATCAGACTTCTCAGCTTGTTCCCCGTACCATTGAGGCTGAAATCCTCAGCGCTGCAGTGGAACCAGGTCATGCTGAAGTTGATGACGAGTGGAGTGAAGACGCCTTCCAGGACTTAGTGGGAGATTCGTCAGAATGGTCTGCCGACGTCCTCAACGCTTTGAGCTCTGTCTCGATTCTTGACGTCCTCCAACCTACAGCCTGTGCCACATCTGATAGAGTTCCAGTCCTAGATGTGGCCACCTATAGAGCCAACGTCCGTCGAGTTCCAGCCCGACATGTGGCAGACTCCAGTGTGGACGTCCCCCAGGTCCCAGTCAGCACCACATCAGCTCCAGGATTGGAAACGGCTGACTGTTGTGTTGATGTTCCAGTCTGTGCCACGTCAGACTGGGAAGATGATGGCCCTCCAGACTGGGAAGATGATGGCCCCCCAGTTCCAGACTGTGCCACGTCAGTCTGGGAAGATGATGGCCCCCATGTCGCACCGACAGTAGACACTGTCTCTGAGAATGAGATTATCTGTAAGTTGACTGTCATGACTCCGACACAACACAATACAGACAAACTTGTGTTGTGATATTATATCTGTCTTTACTCATGTCAACTCAGGCAAAAAGCAGTTTTCATGTCAACTCTTCTATGTTTCTTTTAACAGACGTCGGTTGCTGGAGCTATAAAGTCGGCAAGAAGCTCGGGGAAGGAGGATTTGGAAGCGTTTACGCCGGGACTCGCTTGAAGGATGGCCTTAAGGTATCATTTAATTTACTTGCATTATCTATCAAAGTGTTCTTGCACGATCGTATATTCGAATAACTCTTCTTTTCAAGCATTCTCAGTGTATCTTATGTTCACTTCTTAGAGCACCTGACCTCTCAGACCTGTTTAAATTGTTAGACTTGCTCTACATGATTAGAATTGAAATATGAACTGCACACACATTGGAAATAAAAAACTCAAATCCATTTTTTGTTTTGTTGATTAGGTGGCGCTGAAATTCGCTGATACCGAGGGTATTGAGTGGATCAACATTGTAAGTACTCTGTTTCTCTCAGTTCATTTTTCAATGGACAAACTGCTATTGTCTGTAGTTTAGTAGTGTTCGACATCTTTTCTCCATGTACAGTATAAGATCATTAGAATTGTCTTTCTTCTAGGAGGATAATCCTGAACCCGTTCCTCTGGAGATCGGTCTGCAAATTCTCGCCAACAAAGGCCCCAGGGTTCCCCAGATCATCCAGCTTCTGGACTGGGACGAAGAGCCAAATCAGTACATTATGGTTCTGGAGTTCCCTACACCCTGTGAGAGCCTGATCGAATATCTGGACCGGCACGACTACTACATCGACGAGAACGTGGCAAAGGTCATCATGCATCAGGCAGCAGTCGCAGCTCAAACATGCTGCCAACGTGGAGTGTTGCATCGCGACATAAAACTGGAAAACCTCCTGATCAACCCGGAGACGCTGGATGTCAAGTTGATTGACTTTGGATGCGGAGAAATCCTGACCGATGCGGGATACACGTCCTTTGCTGGTTTGTATTATTCTTCAGAGCTGTAATGTGGGTCTCAAACTTAGATGACGGGCCAGAAGCCGTCAAGGTCTTACAAAGTATCATGTAATGGGATCCACCATTGTGAATCAATAGCATCAAATCATTTCTTGCATGCTAATAAATACTTTTTTCTCTTTTTTGCAGGCACCGAAGAGTACTGCCCCCCTGAATATGAATCATACGGCTTTTATCACGGCAAACCAGCGACAGTGTGGTCACTCGGGGTCCTCCTGTTTACACTGGCGTGTGGAGAATTTCCATCTTCAGAAGACTTGGATATGCTAAATGACAACATCTGGACAAGAGATGGCGTATCACAAGGTTAGATCTACATTTCAGCAAAGATCACTTGCAATTCTAAATCATACAAAGTAGAACAAATTAATATAAATGGTTGTGTGGGTAATGCAGTAATATTTAGATATTTCAGCTTAGACTCTTAATCAAAGAGAGCGAGTGTGAAGTTTAAGGTAATAATAGGACTTCTCTTCTCTTTCTCCACAGAATGCTGCAAATTACTTTGCTCTCTCCTGCAAAGGAACCCAGCGAAGCGGCTTGATTTGGATGTTGTCTGTCTCCACAAGTGGTTTAAGTACTTCGAATATAGATTTTATGAAGAAAGATCTGAAGACCTTCTACCGAAAGACTTGCCACCCGCTGTTCAGGATTTTTTAAAACTCTTATAAATAAACAATAGATTTGACTTTTAAACAACTACATTGTCCACAGAAAATCTATAAAAACTTAATTTCGTGTCAAAATATTGTGATCAAAAAATTTCACAGACTTTCTCCTTTGAACTTTACTATTACTAATTGCGTCATGACCAAATACAACCAGAAACAATTGTTCAGTCTTGATTGTGAAAGTTAATTCCTCGCGACCTGTTTTCAATTGGCTGAGCAGCGCACGAAACAGGCATTTTTCTCAATTCCCGCTATGAGAGGAATGGGAAAGTTGCCCATATGGCGGCGCCTTACGCATTATTACGGGGTACGACATATATGACGTCATTGACATTATTTAAAGCAAAAAGTGACTCTAAAAAATATAACACCAAGCGATGTGTAATTGCTTTGCATCTCCTTTCGAATACAAGTTTCAAATTACTAGACAAAAAATGATATCCTGAGAAAAGTGTATTTTAAGGGGTATAACTCACTAGACCTCCATTTTCTTTATGTGAGCGCCCTCATATGTAAACAGAGTGGAACTGCAACCAGTTCTCCCCATACTAGTGTTGTCAAAAATATCGATATTTTTCAAGGTATCGTATCAAAGTTAGAAATTCTAGTATCGTGACAACACTACCCCATATTAGACATTCTCTGCTTCGATCTTCAACTCCACAGAGATTGTAATTCACTTGTAATTTTGTATCATAAAAAAACAGAACAAACAAACAGTGCACATCGTCTCCTTCCACAGACTGACAGACTCGTGACGAGGCATCGGGACCCAGGTTGAGACATCCTTTCCAGTGATGTATTAGCAAGATGAACCGCTGCAACCTAAGAGTCCGCCGGGTCAATTGAGAGGAGGTTTGGGGACTATTGAAGGCTATTGGTCGCTGTAGATATCAAACTGCCTCCCATCAAGGTAATTCCTCTATTTTTCCACCACCCAGACCACAGCCAGACACTCTTTTCCTGATGTGGAGTAATTTAGTTCTGCTCCTCGTAATGTCCTTGAAGCATAAGCTATTGCTCTTTCCCCCTCAGGTGTTTGCTGGGTGAGAATAGCTCTCAGTCCCACATCACTGGCATCAGTATTCACCTGAAGAGGTTGGTTGAGGTCAGGCTGCATCAATACAGGTGGGTCTTGCTACAGAATTTGCCAGGACCTTCTCCATAAGCCTCTGGAAGGGAATGCAGCATTTCTGAGCCGGCATGGAACGGGATTGGAATAGCCCCTGGTTGGTGATAAATGCGGTTTTCTCTTTACTCTCTTCCTCCAGATCCACCTGCCAGTATCCTGACTGCAAATCCAATGTGCTGAACCAGGTGGCGCCATCCATGGATTCCAGGATGTCATGAATAAGCGGCATTGGATAAGCTTCAGGTATGGTGTTTCTGTTAAGTCTCCTATAGGCCACACAGAACCTGGGGACGAGGATTACGGGTGATGACCATGGAGAGAAGGATGGCTCAATGATGCGGTCACTTGCTGGCTCAATAATAACTGGAAACCATCAGATCTCCTTTGAGGCGTGTCATGATCTGTTGAAGAACGAAAACTAAATCATCATGATTGTCTTTCACGATAATGAAGTATTTTTTTAGTGAGACACTGAAATGTCAAGGATTCAAAAATAGACCCTGACACATTTAAAGGGATAATTCACCCAAAAGTTAAAATTCACAACTACCACTTTGACACTTTAAAAAGTTCATAAAGAGATTGATGAGCGGTTCAGTCCAAAACTTTTCTGGAGAGACTGAATCGCTTTGAATTTAGGCTTTTATTCTGAAGATCTTTTATGTGGACCGTCATGAGGGTGAGTGATTTAGGACAGATTTTTGGGTGAACTATCCCTTTAAAACGTGTCACCTGAGCTGTATCGGTGTTTATAGACGTAAACCATTGTCGGTAACGATATAAAAGTGTTCGATATAGCGCTCAATATTTTCATTAAAATGTGCACGCTTCGCCCGTAGATCTTGGTTCATTTGAAGTTCAGTTTCAAGACTCACACTTATTTAAAATTAATTTTTCTTTTAATAAATTATAATTTTTTAAATCAAGGAAAAGTCTCTTTTCGCATTTCTTTCTTTTTCCTGTATCGAAAACGTACGAACCGCGACACCACTGTGTCCTATCAAACCGAACTGTGAATTTTGTGAACGTACACCCCTAATTATTACAGTTGCTGATCTACCTCAAAGTTTGCCATTGTTCTACGTTTACACTTTTTTTTATTGCACACATTTTGTAACATTTTAAGTTCAAGAGTTTCTTTAACACACACTTTTTAAAACATAAAGAACTTTTCTACTTCTCTTAAAAAAAAGAAAGAAATGAAACATTATAACGTGATACATTTTTTAGCTATGTCGCACAGCACTACTCTATAGAGACGAGCATTTTGATAAATATATGCTCTATTTCATTTGTATTATATTTTTTACTTAAACTGTTGTCTTTATCATTTAATGTATGTTTTAATAAATCTGCCAATAAAACATGTTATTACAGCCGTGTCTAAATGTTTACATTTCAACAATGAATTAGAGTAGAACGAATCATTAAATAGTTAATATAGAACTGCCTTATGTGCAGTTTAAATGTTTAAATTAATTCTACAGTTCCATTTGCACTTGAGTGTTGATTATTAAATAAATGTAATTGATTATTAAACTATATTGTTGTTGTAGATTTTTGGCCAATGAAAACTTTCATTTAGGCGTTTCTGTAAAAAAAAAAAAAAGTAGGGATGTCCCGATCCGATCAAGACAAGTGATCGGAAATCGGGTCCGATCACGTGGTTTCAAGTAATATATCACGTGAGGCATAAAACAAATATATGGCCTATAGGCTATGTTTTAATAATATGTAAATAATAATGGTGTTAGATGTTAGACCAGAGGTCAAAATCCCGGTTTTGTGAGTCCTGTCCCAGGAAATGTCCGCATTTTACAGCGTCTTCAAACAAAAACAAAAAATACAGTGCAGAAAGCCCGACTTATATCAGACTGCTGGTTGTCAGAACAGTCGTGTAGTTATGATCCTTTTTCACCAACAGAGAGGATGCGCGAGTTACAGTGATACTTGGTTGAGCTCCTTTACTTTAACATGAAGACATAGTAAAACATTCATAACTAGCTATAACAGACATACAAAAACATAACACAGCTAAAAGGATTCAGTTTACAATACAGGAATATATATATATATACATAATAATTTTGTTTTAAAGACAATATTACTTAATAATTTTACTTTTATGAATATGAAATGTACCTAATAAAATCACAAGACATAAAATTAACAGATGCATTTTTTTATTTATTTTTTTAAATGCTATTTAATAACATCTTTGGTAAAATCATCAAGAAGTAATAATCTTCAGACATTTTTTTGGAATGGTAAAATTAAAAAAAGATGTATTTTTTCTGGCTGATCTGAACAAAATGAGCTATTTTAATCAAATCCATACATGTTGATAAAGTATAGCTAATTACTAACACAAATATAATGAAGAACTTTTCACTATTAATGTCCACCCGGCTAAATGAATACGGTCAATAATTTTATCCCTTAAAACTCATCTTTGATCACCGAAATGACATATTTAAACGTTCTCCTGTGGAATAAAATTATTCATGCCTTAAAGCTCGAATGTAACTCTATCCTTGTTTCATTAAGTAGCTCATGAATATTCCAATGAGCCCCGCCTCCACTCACTCATCCTCTACTAGTCGATGTATCGCATATAACACAAAAAAAATAAAAATAAATATAGCTGCAAGCAGCAATTACCGGGGCCAAGTTAGACGACAAAACATGCCAACATGTGTCAGAGCAACTGCAGCAAGGAGGAATTGAAGACATTTAGGGTGCTTCTCAATATCCCTCCTCGTCTCCTCGCTCTTCCGTCCTCCCTCCTATGACCCGGAAACCGATCGAGCTCAGCCATCTTGAAGGACATCTCAATTCTCTAATTGCACCGTGAGGAGTCGAGGATCGAGGAGTGAGGAGGCTTCCTGAGGAGTCATAAGCGAGGATACAATTGTGAATAGTACAGCAGATGTGATTACACAGTACTGTAGCCTATGTCTAAAGGGCTAAATATGGTTAATACCTAAATGTAACTTTATATAAATTCACAACAACATATATCAGTCAGTTTCCTGTAGGCCTATAGGTCAAATATCATTACTTTGTCTATCTGATTCAACTATGTGTATTAATATTTTTTAAATATACAAAAAACATATCTTCTGTGAGTGAAGAGTGAAGCCCAACTGAACATCTGGATGTTTTAATCTTTAGTCCAGATAACTCCACTGTCTATAACGTTTATTTAAATAAACAATTTTTTACACTTACTTATTTTACACTTATTTTTACAGTTATCTTTCAAAAATGTGCAGACAGTGGAGTAATACCGGACATATGGAAAACATCAACAGTAATACCCATCCCTAAAACAAAATCTCCTAAAGACCTTAATGAATTTAGACCAATTGCACTGACTTCCCTGTATAATGAAATGCCTTGAAAAAATCGTAAAGGACATAATCATCCCCCTAACTGTAGACAAATTAGATCCAATACAATTTGCATATCAAGAGGGCAAGGGGGTAAAGGATGCAAAGCTTTTCATTCTTGACAGGGTGTATAAACATCTTGAGAAACCTGCCTCACACGTAAGAATTTTATTTGCTGACTTTAGTTCAGCTTTTAACAAAATGCAGCCCCATATCCTAATCGAACGATTGGCCTCACATTTTAAGTTACCCGAGCAGATCTTATTATCAGTTTTAACATTTTTAACAAATAGAAGGCAGCAGGTATATGTAAATGGTGAAATGTCATCTGTCATCGTGTCTCTCCTCAGGGCTGTGTGCTTTCACCCTTGCTGTTTATATTATACACCGACAACTGCAGGTCATCTTGGGAGAACAGCTATTTGGTAAAGTTCTCAGACGACACAGGCCTGATGTCCCTATTACAGGACAACCAATCTGATCACAATAATGCCCTCATGGAACTTGTCAGATGGTGTGAGGATAGCTTCCTTGACTTAAATGTGTCAAAAACTAAAGAAGTAGTCATAGATTTTAGGAAGCATAGTGAAGAACCGAAATTAAGTCAATGAAAATGTTCAAATAGTTCAAACATATAAGTACTTGGGCACAGTGTTTGACTCACAACTGAAATTCAGTGAGAACACTGATAGCATTATTAAGAGAGTAAACCAAAGAATATACTTACTGAGGAAGCTTAACTCTTTTGGGGTCTGTAAAAGAATTTGATGTTCATTCTATCAGGCCTTCATTGAGAGTCTACTAACGTTTTCTTTCCTGTGTTGGTTTAATGGACTAGCTGTGAAAGATAAAAAAAAAAAGTTTGACCAACATTGTTAAGTTATGCTCAAAAATCACTGGACGACTGGACTGACACGAGCTGTCAAAAAGGCAGAAAGAATACTGTGTCAACCAGATCATGCACTCAGTGAAGAATTTGTTGTCATGCAGTCAGGTCGGCGGTATTATGTGCCAAAACGGAAAACTAACCGCTATGCTACCTCATTCATTCCTTCTGCTATAAGACTTCTAAACGAAAATACATAAATATATGGAATTGGTTCTTGCTTTCCACTGCTCTGTTTAGTCAATGGCAGGTGAATGTGTGTGGGTGTGTGTGATACTGGATGGTAAACTAGTGAGTAAATATGTGGATGTGAGTATTTATTTCTTTTATTCATTGTGTGTTAATGCATTTTAACTATGGATGGGTTGACTGTAAAACTGAATTGCCCCTTGGGGACTAATAAAGGTATCTGAACTGAACTGAAATACCTAAAAATTAGTAAAAGTCGGGACGGTTTGTTTCCAGCGTCGTTTTATGATATTTCGCCGTATATCCTTCTCTCCCAATTGGACGCATCAGGAACAACCCACATAAGGCTCCAGTGTATGCTCAAACGCTGTATTCTGCTGTCAGGCCGTTAGATGGCGATGAAACACTTTAGACCAGGGGTCTCCAACAGGTGGCTTGCGTCGCGAGCGAGCTACCAGTATAATTAGCATTAAACTATCTTATTCACGGTGATTAAAGATTATTAAACGAAAGGATTGAAAACTTGATAAACCACCAAAGGTACATGGCGATATATTTACCAGGTAAATCGGCATAAAAAATAAAAGAAGAAGAATAAAGGAGTAAAACGGCGCACTTTTTCTTGAAGTCCGTTAACCGTGAACTAGGTTGGCTCAGCTGATGTATTTAAACTTTTGTACAGTCTGTGATTTAATTTTAAACCTATACTTCGAGTAAGTAAGTTTTGGTTTAATCAACCAAGAGTTCAGTGTTTGACGGTAATAACCAGGCTTTATTCAGTGGCAGCACAAATGCAGATTTGAATGTTCGATCGCTCTGTGATCGTAGTAGCCCTAATGGTTAATTTTTGTCAAATGTTTAGTCGTTGTCAAATGTTTTAGACCAAAACCTTGTCAAATGTGTAGTTGTTAAATTGTGTGTTTGTTTGAATCGAGATCGCTATCTTTTAATTGTGTCTCTCTTTTCAGGCTAGACATCATTATTAAAAAGAGTTTACATTAAATCCGATTAAACCTGTGTATTTGAGTGAAAGTATCTCAGTGTTTATTTTAGTGTTTTCATAGACGCATCGAATTTTCAGTTACGCATAAGCCCCGCCCATAGACTGACGGTGGCCCGTGACGCACAACCTGCAGCCCCCCCCCCCCCCCCCCCCCATAGAGTGACGGTTGCACGTGACTTACAACCTGCAACCCCCCCCCCCATAGAGTGACAGTGGCACGTGTCGCACAACGTGCAGCTGTGGAATGTCTGGAATGTTCTATAGAACGTGACGTCACAGTCGAGTACTGGTCGAATAAAAGCTGAATTTCACAGACTTTCAAACATTCTCTTCATTGCTTTGCTGATAATTTTCTACTGGCATTTATTGCAGTGTAATTATTTAGCATTTCAAAATGGGAGCAAACTTTTCTTGTGTTAATTGTCGTGCGCATGATTCTGACAGTGTGGACAATTTACACATAAAGGAGAACGGCAAGAGGAGGAGGGCAAAAACCATCAAGACCAGCTCCAGTCAAGGTAAGTAAAAGGACCAAACATGATGTAGAATATGTAAAGTTCTGTTTTTAAAGGTTTATAAATAATAAAAACTTTTACTAGAGAATTCAGTAACATAATATGCTTGAAATATAATGGAAACTTCACATCTTTGATGACAGATATGTGAATTCATTTAAACAGACATTCAAATGTATTACGTCAAATTTTAGTGAATGTGAAATTGCTCACAAATTATAAATTATTACAAATTATGCCCAGTTGGCCAAATTCATTGTCTGAAAATGAAGATGTTGTGCTAATCAGATGAAAAATCAATGAATTCTACATTTGCATGTATGATTGCCTAAAGGGTTACCAAGCAACATCTGGATGGCCAAATTAAAATTTACACACACAACTATATTAAATTTAATGCAGGGGACTTGGTGTATGTTTTGAAATTTGAAGTATTTTTAATTTGAACTTAAACAGAGAACAGAACATTCTCGCCTGTTCTCACTGACCGACAACTGAGGAAGCAGAATGCACGAATTAGACCTGTGTGAATGCCCCCGAAAACTCGCTTCATTAATTACATTAGATGCACCAATATTAATGTCTAGTAATGAATATGGTTTTGGTTAATCTTTTATTAATAGAATTTGATTAAAACCATCTTTTGTTTTATCATTTCCCTCTTTAGATCAGACTTCTCAGCTTGTTCCCCGTACCATTGAGGCTGAAATCCTCAGCGCTGCAGTGGAACCAGGTCATGCTGAAGTTGATGACGAGTGGAGTGAAGACGCCTTCCAGGACTTAGTGGGAGATTCGTCAGAATGGTCTGCCGACGTCCTCAACGCTTTGAGCTCTGTCTCGATTCTTGACGTCCTCCAACCTACAGCCTGTGCCACATCTGATAGAGTTCCAGTCCTAGATGTGGCCACCTATAGAGCCAACGTCCGTCGAGTTCCAGCCCGACATGTGGCAGACTCCAGTGTGGACGTCCCCCAGGTCCCAGTCAGCACCACATCAGCTCCAGGATTGGAAACGGCTGACTGTTGTGTTGATGTTCCAGTCTGTGCCACGTCAGACTGGGAAGATGATGGCCCTCCAGACTGGGAAGATGATGGCCCTCCAGACTGGGAAGATGATGGCCCCCCAGTTCCAGACTGTGCCTCATCAGACTGGGAAGATGATGGCCCTCCAGACTGGGAAGATGATGGCCCCCCAGTTCCAGACTGTGCCTCATCAGACTGGGAAGATGATGGCCCTCCAGACTGGGAAGATGATGGCCCTCCAGACTGGGAAGATGATGGCCCCCCAGTTCCAGACTGTACCACGTCAGTCTGGGAAGATGATGGCCCCCATGTCGCACCGACAGTAGACACTGTCTCTGAGAATGAGATTATCTGTAAGTTGACTCTCATGACTCCGACACAACACAATACAGACAAACTTGTGTTGTGATATTATATCTGTCTTTACTCATGTCAACTCAGGCAAAAAGCAGTTTTCATGTCAACTCTTCTATGTTTCTTTTAACAGACGTCGGTTGCTGGAGCTATAAAGTCGGCAAGAAGCTCGGGGAAGGAGGATTTGGAAGCGTTTACGCCGGGACTCGCTTGAAGGATGGCCTTAAGGTATCATTTAATTTACTTGCATTATCTATCAAAGTGTTCTTGCACGATCGTATATTCGAATAACTCTTCTTTTCAAGCATTCTCAGTGTATCTTATGTTCACTTCTTAGAGCACCTGACCTCTCAGACCTGTTTAAATTGTTAGACTTGCTCTACATGATTAGAATTTAAATTTATGAAACTGAACAGGTCTGTTCAAGGTTGATGACTGAAATATGAACTGCACACACATTGGAAATAATTCTAACTCAAATCCATTTTTTGTTTTGTTGATTAGGTGGCGCTGAAATTCGCTGATACCGAGGGTATTGAGTGGATCAACATTGTAAGTACTCTGTTTCTCTCAGTTCATTTTTCAATGGACAAACTGCTATTGTCTGTAGTTTAGTAGTGTTCGACATCTTTTCTCCATGTACAGTATAAGATCATAAGAATTGTCTTTCTTCTAGGAGGATAATCCTGAACCCGTTCCTCTGGAGATCGGTCTGCAAATTCTCGCCAACAAAGGCCCCAGGGTTCCCCAGATCATCCAGCTTCTGGACTGGGACGAAGAGCCAAATCAGTACATTATGGTTCTGGAGTTCCCTACACCCTGTGAGAGCCTGATCGAATATCTGGACCGGCACGACTACTACATCGACGAGAACGTGGCAAAGGTCATCATGCATCAGGCAGCAGTCGCAGCTCAAACATGCTGCCAACGTGGAGTGTTGCATCGCGACATAAAACTGGAAAACCTCCTGATCAACCCGGAGACGCTGGATGTCAAGTTGATTGACTTTGGATGCGGAGAAATCCTGACCGATGCGGGATACACGTCCTTTGCTGGTTTGTATTATTCCTCAGAGCTGTAATGTGGGTCTCAAACTTAGATGACGGGCCAGAAGCCGTCAAGGTCTTACAAAGTATCATGTAATGGGATCCACCATTGTGAATCAATAGCATCAAATCATTTCTTGCATGCTAATAAATACTTTTTTCTCTTTTTTGCAGGCACCGAAGAGTACTGCCCCCCTGAATATGAATCATACGGCTTTTATCACGGCAAACCAGCGACAGTGTGGTCACTCGGGGTCCTCCTGTTTACACTGGCGTGTGGAGAATTTCCATCTTCAGAAGACTTGGATATGCTAAATGACAACATCTGGACAAGAGATGGCGTATCACAAGGTTAGATCTACATTTCAGCAAAGATCACTTGCAATTCTAAATCATACAAAGTAGAACAAAGTAATATAAATGGTTGTGTGGGTAATGCAGTAATATTTAGATATTTCAGCTTAGACTCTTAATCAAAGAGAGCGAGTGTGAAGTTTAAGGTAATAATAGGACTTCTCTTCTCTTTCTCCACAGAATGCTGCAAATTACTTTGCTCTCTCCTGCAAAGGAACCCCGTGAAGCGGCTTGATTTGGATGTTGTCTGTCTCCACAAGTGGTTTAAGTACTTCGAATATAGATTTTATGAAGAAAGATCTGAAGACCTTCTACCGAAAGACTTGCCACCCGCTGTTCAGGATTTTTTAAAACTCTTTATAAATAAACAATAGATTTGACTTTTAAACAACTACATTGTCCACAGAAAATCTATAAAAACTTAATTTCGTGTCAAAATATTGTGATCAAAAAATTTCACAGACTTTCTCCTTTGAACTTTACTATTACTAATTGCGTCATGACCAAATACAACCAGAAACAATTGTTCAGTCTTTTTTGTGAAAGTTAATTCCTCGCAACCTGTTTTCAATTGGCTGAGCAGCGCACGAAACAGGCATTTTTCTCAATTCCCGCTATGAGAGGAATGGGAAAGTTGCCCTCCGCATTATGGCGGCGCCTTACGCATTATTACGGCGTACGACATGTATGACGTCATTGACATTATTTAAAGCAAAAAGTGACTCTAAAAAATATAACACCAAGCGATGTGTAATTGCTTTGCATCTCCTTTCGAATACAAGTTTCAAATTACTAGACAAAAAATGATATCCTGAGAAAAGTGTATTTTAAGGGGTATAACTCACTAGACCTCCATTTTCTTTATGTGAGCGCCCTCATATGTAAACAGAGTGGAACTGCAACCAGTTCTCCCCATGCTAGTGTTGTCAAAAATATCGATATTTTTCAAGGTATCGTATCAAAGTTATAAATTCTAGTATCGTGACAACACTACCCCATATTAGACATTCTCTGCTTCGATCTTCAACTCCACAGAGATTGTAATTCACTTGTAATTCTGTATCATAAAAAAAACAGAACAAACAAACAGTGCACATCGTCTCCTTCCACAGACTGACAGACTCGTGACGAGGCATCGGGACCCAGGTTGAGACATCCTTTCCAGTGATGTATTAGCAAGATGAACCGCTGCAACCTAAGAGTCCGCCGGGTCAATTGAGAGGAGGTTTGGGGACTATTGAAGGCTATTGGTCGCTGTAGATATCAAACTGCCTCCCATCAAGGTAATTCCTCTATTTTTCCACCACCCAGACCACAGCCAGACACTCTTTTCCTGATGTGGAGTAATTTAGTTCTGCTCCTCGTAATGTCCTTGAAGCAAATGCTATTGCTCTTTCCCCCTCAGGTGTTTGCTGGGTGAGAATAGCTCTCAGTCCCACATCACTGGCATCAGTATTCACCTGAAGAGGTTGGTTGAGGTCAGGCTGCATCAATACAGGTGGGTCTTGCTACAGAATTTGCCAGGACCTTCTCCATAAGCCTCTGGAAGGGAATGCAGCATTTCTGAGCCGGCATGGAACGGGATTGGAATAGCCCCTGGTTGGTGATAAATGCGGTTTTCTCTTTACTCTCTTCCTCCAGATCCACCTGCCAGTATCCTGACTGCAAATCCAATGTGCTGAACCAGGTGGCGCCATCCATGGATTCCAGGATGTCATGAATAAGCGGCATTGGATAAGCTTCAGGTATGGTGTTTCTGTTAAGTCTCCTATAGGCCACACAGAACCTGGGGACGAGGACTACGGGTGAAGACCATGGAGAGAAGGATGGCTCAATGATGCGGTCACTTGCTGGCTCAATAATAACTGGAAACCATCAGATCTCCTTTGAGGCGTGTCATGATCTGTTGAAGAACGAAAACTAAATCATCATGATTGTCTTTCACGATAATGAAGTATTTTTTTAGTGAGACACTGAAATGTCAAGGATTCAAAAATAGACTCTGACACATTTAAAGGGATAATTCACCCAAAAGTTAAAATTCACAACTACCACTTTGACACTTTAAAAAGTTCATAAAGAGATCGATGAGCGGTTCAGTCCAAAACTTTTCTGGAGAGACTGAATCGCTTTGAATTTAGGCTTTTATTCTGAAGATCTTTTATTTGGACCGTCATGAGGGTGAGTGATTTAGGACAGATTTTTGGGTGAACTATCCCTTTAAAACGTGTCACCTGAGCTGTATCGGTGTTTATAGACGTAAACCATTGTCGGTAACGATATAAAAGTGTTCGATATAGCGCTCAATATTTTCATTAAAATGTGCACGCTTCGCCCGTAGATCTTGGTTCATTTGAAGTTCAGTTTCAAGACTCACACTTATTTAAAATTAATTTTTCTTTTAATAAATTATAATTTTTTAAATCAAGGAAAAGTCTCTTTTCGCATTTCTTTCTTTTTCCTGTATCGAAAACGTACGAACCGCGACACCACTGTGTCCTATCAAACCGAACTGTTAATTTTGTGAACTTACACCCCTAATTATTACAGTTGCTGATCTACCTCAAAGTTTGCCATTGTTCTACGTTTACATTTACTTTTTTTATTGCACACATTTTGTAACATTTTAAGTTCAAGAGTTTCTTTAACACACACTTTTTAACACATAAAGAACTTTTCTACTTCTCTTAAAAAAAAAGAAAGAAATGAAACATTATAACGTGATAGATTTTTTAGCTATGTCGCACAGCACTACTCTATAGAGACGAGCATTTTGATAAATATATGCTCTATTTCATATTTATTATATTTTTTTACTTAAACTGTTGTCTTTATCATTTAATGTATGTTTTAATAAATCTGCCAATAAAACATGTTATTTCAGCCATGTCTAAATGTTTACATTTCAACAATGAATTAGAGTAGAACGCATCATTAAATAGTTAATATAGAACTGCCTTATGTGCAGTTTAAATGTTTAAATTAATTCTACAGTTCCATTTGCACTTGAGTGTTGATTATTAAATAAATGTAATTGATTATTAAACTATTGTTGATATAGCTTTTTGGCCAATGAAAACTTTCATTTAGGTGTTTCTGAAAAAAAAAAAAAAAATAGGGATGTCCCGATCCGATCAAGACAAGTGATCGGAAATCGGGTCCGATCATGTGGTTTCAAGTAATATATCATGTGAGGCATAAAACAAATATATGGCATATAGGCTATGTTTTAATAATATGTAAATAATAATGGTGTTAGATGTTAGACCAGAGGTCAAAGTCCCGGTTTTGTGAGTCCTGTCCCAGGAAATGTCCGCATTTTACAGCGTCTTCAAACAAAACCAAAAAATACAGTGCAGAAAGCCCGACTTATATCAGACTGCTGGTTGTCAGAACAGTCGTGTAGTTATGATCCTTTTTCACCAACAGAGGGAATGTGCGAGCTACAGTGATACTTGGTTGAGCTCCTTTACTTTAACATGAAGTAAACCATTCATAACTAGCTATAACAGACATCCAAAAACATAACACAGCTAAAAGGATTCAGTTTACAATACAGGAATATATATATATATATATATATATATATATATATATATATATATATATAATAATTTTGTTTTAAAGAAAATATTACTTAATAATTTTACTTTTATGAAAATGAAATGTACCTAATAAAATCACAAGAGTCTTCATAAAATTAAAAAAAATGCTATATGATAACATCTTTGGTAAAATCATCAAGAAGTAATAATCTTCACACATTTTTTAGGAATGGTAAAATAAAATAAAAAAATTAAATGTATTTTTTCTGGCTGATCTGAACAAATCCATACATGTTGATAAAGTATAGCTAATTACTAACACAAATATTATGAAGAACTTTTCACTATTAATGTCCACCTCATTTAGGCTAAATGAATACGATCAATAATTTTATCCCTTAAAACTTATCTTTGATCACCAAAATGACATATTTAAACATTGTTCTCCTGTGGGAAAAAAATATTCATGCCTTAAAGCTCGAATATAACTCTATCCTTACTTCATTTATTGTCCATGAATATTCCAATGAGCCCCGCCTCCACACACTCATCCTCTACTAGTCGATGTATCGCTCTCTACAACGTCGGACCGATTACGGTTTTTATTATGATTAGCCCTTTGCTTTACTGTGTTATCAAATTAATTTGTAGGAGCGAAATGTAATTTATTCAACCACTAGATGGCGGTGTGCACCAGTGGCGCAGGTGAAAGCCACACATGTTCAATCACATGATATTTCATCTTCTAAACTGGGTTGAATCCATCAGGAAGGGACGGGTGATGGGAATATATGGTTCTTATCATAGAAACAATGCTTTTAAACTCTATAACATACATCCCATTAAATGGACAACAAACTGTTCAAACGGATACCGCTGTGTGGACATTATTTTAACTTTGTTTGAAGAACACCCTACTACATTTCCTGGGCGTATAGGAAAGCCACTACATAAATGTTACACAAAGCATGCCAGCTAAATCTACCTGATTTTTTAAAATAATATTTTTAATTATATTTTCAATATAAATTTGTGAATTTTTGTGTTTTTGTCAATTTCCCATTCATTTCCTATGGGGGTCATTTTTGACCAAAGACCACAAGTGTGACTATTTTTTTAAGACCACTTAGCATGCTCGGATCATGACCTAAATTTTTTTGTGTGTTCACATACATAATGCCATAAAAGTCACCAAGTTTCCTAACATTCCGATGAAGCTGTGATTTTTAAAAATTCAAAACAGAAAATATTTCTGTCAGAAATGACCGAAGAGCACCTACGTTTGCAAAAAACACATCCTTAGTTCTCAAAATGCATCTAAGATGCAAAAGAAGCCCATTGGTGAACATAAAACAAACATAAAATAACATTTAAAAAAAAAATACTATAGTCCATATTCACAGTACATTCATAAAATATTCACAGTTTGTGAAAATATTAAAACAATTAGAAAATGTTTTAAAAATACATGTTAAATACATCTTATTATGTTTATAAACATATTATGTTCTCGTATTTATTTTACATTGTGTTTATGCCAAGTTATAACAGAATACTGTTTCATATACTTAGTGAAACCAGTTTAGTCAGTCCAGCAAACATCATCATAAATATTATATGGAACCCATAACATACAAATTAAAAGTCCCTGTTTTATATGCATTTTGATCACTGAAAATGACTCCCAGAAATCTAGTCACCTCATAAATGGGAACAGTGTTTTTGACCAGCAGATGGCAATTTGTCGTTGTTCATATGTTTATTGCCGACATTATGACAAGAAAAAAATAATATTTCATTTGTAAATGGACAGAGTGCGTGTATAAAGAGGAGTCACACAAATTAACAAAATTATATAGATTTAATAAGTGAAAAAAGCACAATTAATTTATACAATGTACAATAGGGACAAAATAAATATATTTACACAATTTGTACACAATAAAGAATTTGAGACAGGGAAATGGAGAGGCACATACATGAACACAGCCGGGTCATCACCGAACCCCTAGTGTTTCTCACCTTCACCTTTACATGTGCATTCCCGATGTCTTTTCCGTGTGAAGCCCAGGGAACTCTGATGGGAAGGGTCTCATTAATGAATCTCCAAGTGTTTCGAGTTCTGCTCACCAGGGTCTCCACAGAGAGTGTGTCTGGTTGTTGAACAGAGCTCGTCTCAGAGTCCGGGGTTGGCTGGAGGGAACGGAGCCAGTGGGACGCGCTGGAGTTGGGGATCCCACAGAGACCTGGAGATGAGGACCTGGCACCATAGGGGTTGGGAGACTGAAAGAGGATGATGATGATGAAGAAGAGTCGCTGGAGAGGGGTGAGATGGTGGGAGGGAAAGGGAAATGGCAGGGTATCGAGACGTATGTGGGAGAGCCGCTTGAATAACAAGGAGAAGGTGGAGGAGAGATGGAGTATGGAGGGGAAAGGTAGGGATGTGTTATGGGCTGTCCTGTGGGATGAGGGTGGTGGAACATAAAAGATGTCGGATACAAACTATTGGTGTAGGAAAAGGGCTCAGTGTTGGCTGATCTGCACGTCAACTCTGCATTGGGGATCCATGGATGATGATGATGATGATGATGGGAAGCTTGGCTGCTGGAAACTCTGCTTTGGGGAAGAGCGTTGGTGTAGGAGTCGAGGTGGTGGCACAGGCCTTGAACGAAGCCGTCCCGTTGCGAAGGATCCACACAGTCGATGAAGCTGGCCAGGCGGGAGACGCACTCCTTAAAGCCAGCTTTGTAGATTGGATTGGAAGGCATCGGCGTCTGGGCGTTGATGGGCTCGGGGACCGAAGCGAAACGCACGCGGGGTCTCGACGAGAGAGTCGGAGCGCTCGCGTCGTGTGGGTCTGGGTCTTTTTTAGAGTCGCCTGAGGTGGGACGTGGAGTTAAAGGTGTACAAAAGAGAAAATAGTGCAAAAGCAAGAAGGGGTTAATAGTGTTAGAAAAACATTTTTGATTTGTGGTCGTTATTGAAGGTTCATTGTTTGAGAAATCAAGAATTTAAAGGAACATTTAGGAGTAAGAAGACATGGATTTTGGTTTATTGATTGCCAGAATGGAAAGTCAGAGTGTGATGTAAGATATTTTGGGGTTAGATGATTGAGAAAGAGAAGATAAATAGGGAGGAGGGGGAGGAGACAGAGACATAACATCAATTAGAATCATCACACAAGTATAAAATCAGCACTTAAAGGGACAGTTCACCCAAAAATGAAAATTCTGCCATCATTTACTCCCTAAAGTTGTTCCAAACTTGTATGAATGTCTTTCTTCTGCTGAATAATGTTGGTATAGCAGTTGACCCCTTTGACTTCCATAGTATTTTTTGTTCCTACTATGGGTGCAGTCAACTGTTTGATTACCAACATTATTAAAAATATCTTCTTTTGTGTTCAACACAAGAAAGATACCCAACAACTTGAGGTTGCGTAAATGATGACAGAATTTTCATTTTTGGGTGAACTATCCCTCCCTACACAAAAATAAAAATAAGGTCAATAACACAATTTTACACTCTAAAAATAACCCAATTTTGGGTCAAATATGGACAAATCTAATTGTTGGATTGAAAAATGCAATTTATAAATTTAACCCAACAGTTGGGTTTGTCCATATTTGACCCAAAATTGGGTTAAAATAAACCAGCATTTTTTTTAGAGTGATACTCTTAAAAGAATGCTGGGTTGTTTTAACCCAATTTTGGGTCAAATATGGACAAACCCAATTGTTGGATTTAAAAAATGCAATTTATAAATTGAACCCAACAGTTGGGTTTGTCCATATTTCACCCAAAATTGGGTTAAAATAACCCAGCATTTTTTAGTGTATCAAAAAAAAATGCTGGGTTGTTTTAACCCAATTTTGGGTCAAATATGGACAAACCCAACTGTTGGATTAAAAAAAAATGCAATTTATAAATTGAACCCAACAGTTGGGTTTGTCCATATTTCACCCAAAATTGTGTTTAAAATAACCCAGCATTTTTTAGAGTGATGCACTCAAAAAATGCTGGGTTGTTTTAACCCAATTAATCAAATGCCAAAATGTCAAATATGGACAAACCCAACTGTTGGATTAAAAAAAAATTCAAATTATAATTAATTATATTATAATTATAATATAATTTATAATTATAGTAATTATAAATTTAAATTTGAATTTTTTAGAGTGAAAATGCTGGGTTGTTTTAACCTAATTTTGGGTCAAATATGGACAAACTCAGACATTGGGTTAAAAATGTCATTTAAAAAAATGTAACCCAATGGCAGGGTTTGTCCATATTTGACCCAAAATTGGGTTAAAATAACCCAGCATTTTTAGAGTGAAAATGCTGGGTTGTTTTAACCCAATTTTGGGTAAAATATGGACAAACTCAAACATTGGGTTAAAATTTCATTTAAAAATGTAACCCAATGGCTGGGTTTGTCCATATTTTACCCAAAATTGGGTTAAAACAGCCCAGCATTTTTTAGAGTGTAAGATCTGAAATGTGGGTATACGTTTACACTTCAATTAATAAAGTATAGACAGAAATCTTACCTTGACTAATTCTCGCAGCTTTTGACCTAATGTATTCAACGGTTAATTCCAGAATCTCAGCCTTCTCCAGTTTGGGGTTTTGCAGTCGCTGTTAAAGTGAATGTAAACGCATTTTATTGTTGAAACATTCTAGTGCTCATGTTAATATTAAAAACTGGACTTCCTTTCTTACCGTGTCGAGAGTGTTATCCAGGAGAAGCGTTCGCAACTCATCTAAACGCTGGTTAATCCGGTCTCTCCGTTTCTTCTCGATAACCGGTTTCAAGATCTAGACGGAGCACGAAAATTAGATTTAATTTAGCCATAGGCTATATTTAAAGCGTAAACCCATTTTTTAAGAAAGAGAAACTTCGGAAATTCTAAAACTCCTTTATGACATTAAAAAGAAATCGGCTACTCACTCTTTTGGTTGGTCGTCGACTTGCCATTTTTGGAGTAACCATGCTCTGTTGAAGATTGTGAAATAGCCTAACCCGGCAATCGTAGCCTATATTCCCGTTTTTCTGTGTTGCTTGAGAAAATTCTTCTACTGTGAAAAAAGTCCTCCCGAACCTTGGCTTTTATTGGGGATGCCGGCTTGTCATTGGTGGTGACGAGGTGTCAATGACGCGTGACCGTATGTTCGTGCCCCCCTTATGGCTTTCTGCTGTTATCAATTACCCTTTTAATATATTCCAAGATAAGAAACTATAAAACGATTAGGTTAAATCAAAGAACAATCGTAACCGCAGATATTAAGCGAGAAAAACTGAAGTTTCCCATCACTTGCTTTAGTTTTACGAATATCCGAATATAATGTGAATATAAACGCATGGTTATGAAAACTGCACATATCTTAAATGCCATTAGAAGTTTGCTCAGAATAACCAATCATAATATAACGCTTATGCTTTTATGGACTAGTTTGTTAATTTTATTGCGCCAATAAGTCAACACAGAGCCAAATGCATTGCATTATTTTGAACACAATCTTCTTGACACTCAATTTACCAACACGCTCCTCCCGTTAAAGTTCACGACCCCTGCTCAACCAAAACTTAATTTTTCCCCCCTATTGTTTAGCCTAAATTGTTATGAAAACTCGTGTATGCAAATGCTGGGTTATTTTAACCCAATTTTGGGTCAAATATGGACAAACCCAGCCATTGGGTTGCATTTTTTAATGACATTTTTAACCCAATGTCTGAGTTTGTCCATATTTGACCCAAAATTAGGTTAAAACAACCCAGAATTTTCACTCTAAAAAAATCCGGGTTATTTTAACCCGATTTTGGGTCAAATATGGACAAACCCAGCTGTTGGGTTAAATTTATAAATTGCATTTTTTCAATCCAACAGTTGGGTTTGTCCATATTTGACCCAAAATTGGGTTTAAAAAACCCAGCATTTTTTTGAGTGTATAAATATAATTCACGAATAGCGGTCTACTATTTTCTAACTTCAAATGATATAATACACATATTTTGTTCAGAATTGATAGTTGGTCTTTGATTCATTTCTCACTAAAATGTTTCGTTTTCAAGCAAATTTTCGTAGTAAGTGCGATGGGAGACTTCAGTTTTTTCTCGTGGGAACAGAATATTATGGCACTACACATGTGTAAAAACGAACACACTCACACTAACAGCGCCAGACCAGAATACTCAAACGTTTCAGAGGCGATGCTCAACATCTCCGTGCATTAATGGCCTTCGCACCTGAAGCGGGTCAACTTTCGGCTCTGTCGATGTGCTGCGGAAACCAGTAAACACCAAATAGGAAACAGTTGAGCTGAACTTGTGATGTTCGATATAATATGCATAAAATGTTAAAGTAGACAACTTTTAAATGCCATCTTTGGAGTTCAACCCGACCACAGAATGCGTCTTTATAGCACGCATTTGTATTGTCGTGTAATTTATACGCTAAAGTGAGTTATGTGCATATGATAGGCCTACGCATTGGTTGGTAGGTTTAGGTGTGGGTGGGGTGCGTGTGTAGAATTAGTGGTGTGGGGTGCGGTGCGTGTTACACGCAAATGAACTGCGTATCAAATGCATGTAAAATTCATTTTCGCGTAGCCTAAATTACAGACGCGTGTTATAAAAGACGCATTTTCTGCTTTTCCAGAGAGTGCGTAGCATTTAAAACAAAGAATCAATAATTCATCATAATTCGAAAGTCTACAGAAGTGCTGGCAAAGATGATGCGTGCACTTGGTTTTCATTCACATGCGCACCAATTAAGCTAACGTCTTTTTTGCTCTTCCTAAATTGACATTACTAAAATTATTTAACTGGCCATGTGTTGCTTCACTTTTTGACCCCATGCAAGTCTAACCTTATCGGAAATCCCGTGGGAAAGTTTACTGTTTGGTCAAGTAAAGTGGTGGCATTATACACACCTCGCTCATAATTCCATTAGCATTATGATTCTTTCAACACGTCTCTTTAACAGTGAATATGGTGGACAAACGGTCGCGCGCTTTTCATTGCAATCTAATCATAAAGATAAATAACTAACACCAATCGATAATTTAAGAGTGACTCAACATTGACCAAAATGTCTATATACTGGATTTCCTAAAGTTATGAATGCCAAGGGTTCAAGATGAGGAAATCCTATGTGAAACTTTCTCAGGTCGCCTCGATTGTTCTCACGGAAATCGGACGTTGAAGTTGCTTTGCATGGAAGAAGATGCAAAGAGTTTGAGTAATCTTGTTCAGTGCAAAACCATAGGGATTCAACTGTTGGTTACTGATATGCATCCCTGCTGTCTGATGACGAACCGTCGAGCAATTAGTCAAATGTAGAAGTTCGCACCCGCTGAGGGACAGGGCAGATGGGCACGTGGAAACATTCGCCACCCGAGCGCCTGTTGCACTGAGGTGTGATTTAGACACGCTTTCCAGCATGTGTGTGCACGCGCCCTCTGAACACACAGTAACGCGAATGAAAGGTCTCACTGTAAAAAAATGTTTTCAAGATTTATTATCACAACAAATTGTCTTTTGTCAAATCAACTTTATAATAATTTATTTAGTTGAGATAACTTATTATTTTGAGTTTCTGATGATTAAATTAATCTCCTTCATTGTATTAACTCACTTTTTCCAGTTCAATCACCTTAAAATTGTAAGGCAAACCAGGTTACTTACTTTTTTAAGTTAAACCAACAATATTTTTTAATCACAATTTTTTTTCTTTTGTCAAATCAACTTAAATAATTTATTTAGTTCAGATAACATATAATTTTGAGTTTCTGATGATTAAATCATTCTCCTTCATTGTATTAACTCACTTTTTCCAGTTCAATCAGCTTAAAATTTTAAGGCAACCAGGTTACTTACTTTTTTACTTTTTTACTTACTTTTTTACAGTGCTGGAAAAAAAACAAAAAACATCTTGGTCGAAATTTCGCCAGCATGCACGAGTTGAGAAATTGGGTTTACCAAGATGGCCTAAACTGGAAAATTGAACAGTTCTGGAGTTTATTAAATAAATGATTATGGCAAATCTTTATTGATGCTTAATCTCAGGTGATAAAATATATTTAGGAGGAGAGTAGGTAGATGAGCCATGCACGTGTCCTCAATAGGCTAAGGGAAATTGTGGCAGAAGTACAATATAAAGTAGCCTAAATTCAGGATGTTTCCTATCATTTTAAATGTTCACAATGCATAAATGATTCTAAAAAGTGTTCCTGTGGGTCAATTTGCCCAAGGTTAGGGGTAAGTTGAGTCAGTGGGTAAGTTGCACCATCTAAATTAATCAGATTCAAACCCATGTGCAATTTTAAAGTTAAAAACTAATATAATAACTAAACTAATTAAATAATCAAATGTCCTTTTACAAATACACTGTAAAAAATATTGTAAGTTTAACTTAAAAAATTAAGTAACCTGGTTGTCTTCAAAGTTCAATGAAATGGAAAAAGTGAGTTAATACAATGAATTGATTTAATCATCAGAAACTCAAAATAATATGTTATCTGAACTAAATAAATTATTTAAGTTGACTTGGCAAAAGAAAAAACGTTGTGATTACAAGTAATGAAAATATTTTTTACTGTGATGCATTTCTTTTCTTAAAGCTATAACAAATATAAACCATCTAAATAAAGTTTAATTTATGCATTTCTGAAACAATATTTTGACCACCAAAGTTGCAACCTTTCCAGAAATAGACTGACAGAGAGTTTGTTTAAATTAAATGTAGTAAGAATCAATATATAAATGCCACTGAAACTAATACACATATTAGATTCTTGGCATAGCTTTTAGGCATGTTTGGCCATTTGGGACTACAGGAGATACGATTATGGTGAAATGCATCTTCTGCTTCTCATCAGAGAAGGATTTATACTTGTACTACCTTTATTCTTCTCTAGAAGACATAGATAATCTGGCCAAGTATACTGCAAGATGGCTTCAGTGGTTTGGTGCTATAGTCGTCTTATTAAACTTACAAATAAGTAAAAGAAAATGTTGCTTTCTGAGTTCTTTTTAGATAACTTAAAACTTTTATAGCAGTTCTTACTTTTTATATAGGCCATAAGTTGCAGTACACACAAAGTTAAAAAGGCCTGGTTTCAGAGGGCTTATGGGATTAGGTTTAATTGTGAGGTTTAAGTAGCTTTTATAAACACACCTTAGAAAAAAAAAACATTACTGGTGTGCATCTTGAGACAAAATAATGGAACTGAAGATTTAGCAGTGCAAGATCCTTTTAAAGAAAAAGGTCAAACATGCATTTTCTGAGACTGAAACCTTGTCTGTGAAATGAGGGGAAATATAGGCCTATTTTAATGGTAATGCCTGAGAAATGATCCTGCACTTTTCTTATTATGCAGAACCTATACCGTAGAGTCTGAGCCTGCTTAAATTATTTCAAATATGGTATAATGAAAAAATTAGCAGAAAGCAGGAACCTTTTTAATGATTTGAAAGTTTTAATAGTGTTTTAATATCCAGTAATAATGTTCTTTATAAAATGGTCCTTGATTCTGATTGGTCAATAGCTGTGCTTTATTCACTGTGCAACACTGCGGTTGTTTTTATTTGAGCTTTCATGCATATCACACACTGGACCGTTGCTGTTCACGGTCAGGGACTATTTTTTTCTAGCGGAAGGAAGGCTTTTAGT
Source organism: Pimephales promelas (assembly GCF_988280905.1). NCBI lineage: Eukaryota > Metazoa > Chordata > Actinopteri > Cypriniformes > Leuciscidae > Pimephales > Pimephales promelas. The sequence continues at coordinate 3,348,345 of NC_142772.1, read as the reverse complement.
GATTTTACTTCATGAAAGTTGCACTAATACATATTTTTTTAACTTTAATATTTTTATTGTGTGGTAACCGTTTTATGAAAGCAATAAGGTACTCGAGGGCTATATCGTGAATAAGTAACGGCTGAAGGGGTCACTCCGCTTCGTGTCGAGCCTACAACGCCTTTCAGCCGTTACTTATTCGCGATACCTTATTGCTTTCCATAAGTAGCTGAATATTAATCTGATTAAATACGACCCCATTTCCAGAAAAGTTGGAACATATTATAGAATCCAATTAAATCGAGAATGTGTCATTTGTTAATTCTCTGTAACCTTTATTTAACTGACAAAAGTATAAAAAACAAACTTTTGTGTAAAAGTACAAGTAGTTTTGTACTGACCAATGTAGCCCTCAAACCGTATTCACTTTGATCCTGTAATTGTGGACAAATGTGGGCACAGATAACTCAGGTGTGATCTTAATTTTTATTTATTATTAATGTTATATCACTGTCTTCGATAAAGTTTTGTATATCCATTTATGGTGTTTTTTTATTTTGTTGGTATTTTTGAATTTATTCACTTCACAATATTTTCTATGTAAATTATTTATATGTAAATTAATTACTATGTATTTTTTTTTTTTTTTTAGTTTTTCTCACTACATTAAAATATCATTCCAATAAGTTCTTAGAGCTAAAACCTAAAGATGAAGTGACTTTGCTGTCACCTATTTTGGCTTATTTTAGAATGCTCTAAATTACAGTTTTTCCCATTCATTTCTATGGGTGCCCATTTCTATTACAGTTCACCTGCTTTAAACTGTTAACCTTCAAATGGTCTTCGTTTCCTGTTTACACTTCTGGGCTTCAGGGTCTATACGACCCCAACAATTGATTGAGTAATTATACAAAAAATATAAATTTTTAATCATACAAATAATATATCATTTTTTTTTGTTTACTTCTCATCTATTCATTAATGCTGTGCTATTCTGTGCACTAATGCTATTCAACATTGCATTTTTGCTCTGGTACTAGGCCTTCATTTCTGTGTAAAAATTGTCAGATTTATGCCGGATTTTTTTTTTTTTTTTTTTTTTTTTGACACATGCATGAAGAAAATATATTTAGGGTTTTTTTTCACATTTCCCATTCATTTCAATGTGGGGTGATATTGACCCCGAAGACCAGAAGTGTAAACTTTTTTTTTACATACCTTCAGAACAACCGAATCAAGCTCAGTTTTTTGTGTGTATAGATAATGTATGAGAAGTCACAAAATCTTATTCCACGGAGATGAAGGGAATCTTTTTTTATTAAGTAAAAGTCGATTGGGGTCGTATAGACCCCATGACCCGATTTTTTTCACTTTTATTTTGCCTCTGTCCCAACTCTTTTGGAGTTTGTTTCAGCAATCAAAAAGTGTTTGATGCAGTTGGTCAGAGAAAATATTGGAAATCCTTTCTTTATGCGTTTGTCAGTTAATTCAAGAGAATTAACAAATTACAGATTCTTGATTTTATTACATTTTACAAAATGTCCTAATAACCTTTCTGGCAATGGGGTTGAACTTAGATATCTTCATATATAGAGAGTGTATTTTGATGTAATTGATTGGCAGTTTCTCTCTGCATGTGTAAAAGAACTTATGTTCACAAAAGATACCATTATAAATGGACAGTATACGAGCCCTTCACAATGTTAAAAAGAAAATGTGATATGAAGTCATGGCATATGTTTTGTGAATGGGCATGTAAGTAATATTTGAAAACTATGGATCAAATTGAATATCTCTTCTTGCTTAGTGGAGAAGAGGAGAACAAATATCCTTAACTGGTTTCACTCGAAAAAATGAAAAGGAAATGGGTAATAAGGGAACAGTTACCAGTTTAAAGGTTTATATTTAGCATATATTAAGAATAGCACTTGCTGAGAGTGTGAAGTTGAGTGGTTGAGCCCCAGAAAACCAGTTTTTTTTTTTTTTTTTTTTTTTTTTGACAATTACAGATTAACAACAACAAAAAGCAATAAAGAAACCGAACTCCGACACACATAACACAAAAAAACTGTGACTGTATGTTTACGGATCAAAGAAAACCCCAGTTTGGTTCATACGTTTTATCTGAATAGTCTTGATGGAAAGGCACAAGAAACCCTGATATAAGCATTCTTTATAATGTGTGTAGGCTATGTGTCAAGACTCAAGATACTTTTAAAAAATATTTTTAGGCTACTAATGATGAATAGCTATATTTACTTCCCCCCTATATAGGCCTATATGTTATAATTTCAGGGCCGGTTTTACTGAGTGCTATGGAGCGGTTCCCGTGGGAAACTGTATTAACACAGGGCACATGTCATTCGTGCTTTTATTCTTATGGGTCCATTGACACATTTTGTTCACACCAAACGTGTGTCGATGAACCTGTTTGGACAAACGACCCGTTGCCCGCCTCCTGCTGGCATAAAATTATACATATCTATAGATTTATAAATTGCTCCACCGGTGTGTTTAGCATGGAAGCCCTTTGATTAAAAAATGTATAATTTTGCTTTGGAAAGTCATAATTATGTGATGAAAAAAAAATCGAAATATGGAGTTTTATCGAATTTTCTTCTCATAAGTATGACCCTTTTTTATCTAATATGACATTATGTCATTATTTCTAATTTTCTTCTCATTATCATGACTTAGTATGACATAGCCTAATAATGATTTACCAGAGCATGTTTTTTTTTTTTTTTTTTTTTTTTTTTATGGCGGAAACGGGCTTTTTGTACAGTGCAAACTTGCCATGCACGGCGAACCTGCCGGTGTGTTGTCAAACTTGTTGGTTTGATTTAATCTGGTTTGGTTTAATGAGTTTCATAAAATTATAAATGTGATTTTTGGAATTTGGAACAACAACATATGGTTAACGCTATAATTTTTGTTGTAAGAGACAACATCCCAGCAAACAAATTTAGGTTCTGGGAACGTTAGTTTTTGGTTCCCAGAACAATAGCCTACTAGAACTTTCCCTTAAGGTTAAGGGAACGTTCCCGGAACATTCTACTTACGTTATAAAAATGGAACCTAAAATAACCTACATGGAACGTTCCTATAACGTTCTTGTTTGATTCTCAAAACATAACCTCATGGTACCATTCGGGAACGTTAATCAAGCTTTTCTGTCATGGGATATCACACAACAGTGTTTTAAAAAAGTTTTATTTTGCGCGCTTGCGTAAACATGTAAATCTCGACAATACCTACAGACAATCGGAAGAGTGTTATGATGGGAACCAGCTATTAAGCTCTCTCTCCGAGTAACACGCACTGCTCACACACCTCAGCTCTTTTTATTACCTGTCAGAATTTGTACATTATTAGCCGAGCGCAGAGACGGTTCCCACGCTTCTCTCCAATAAACACGAGAACACACGGCACGGCAGTCTGCGTTCACACACACTCTTCACTTTCATCACCTTGGCAATGTTTGTGATATTGAAGTTATTGGGTTGATATTATTTTTTAAAGACTGTATATAGGCTGTCGAGACTTTTCAAAAATGTCTGCCTTTATTCTTATTGTATTTAGCGACACCCATTAGACATTTGCACTCAAAAGGCCGAGATTAAAGCAACTGGCACGCGCAGGGCCATTAAAGCGCGCGAGGGTTGATGTGTTTGCGCGCATAAGAATGAGAAAGGCGCAGGTGAGACCAGACGGCCTCTCTGGGGATATTAGCATACTTTTGGTATACGCATGCCTACCTATATTATAGATATTGAGCAAAAATAATAGAACGGTAAACAACAATGCGAAATTATTAAGTTCAACGCTGTAATAAAGGCAGAAAAGCCTATTACAGATTTCGTTTGAGTAATTTCGGGTCGGGTTGTTTCTTGGGAACCCCAAGAACTTACTTACAGTGAGATCATTATTTTCCAAACGGGCAACAGAAACTCACAATATGCAGTGCTGCATCGCCTAAATTGAGAATTAAAGGCTAAACTTGCACAAAGGGCACAAATTGTGTAAATATTTAACATTCGCCGCAACAGGCGAATTGTTTGAGAAGTGTTATGATGGGAACGCGTTTTAGCCACGCTCTCGCAGTAACACGAACAACTTACACCTCACCTATAGGAACATGGATCACACCTCGGTCCTGTTTTATTACCTGTCGGGATTTTAGCTATCACTGGACAGAGACGTTCCCACGCTACTCTTCGAGAAACATTATAACACAGCCTGCGTTCACATATAGTCTCCATTTTTATCACTTCCATGCGTGTTTTTGACATTTTGCATCAGGTCAGGAACTTTCTGCTACCGATAGAAGGCGTGGAGATAGAATATCTCCATAGATAGAAAACACTCGTGTAGACATAATCACATTTGTCAAATTCATCTCCATTTTAGGCATATTTTAGCGAAGCGTATCCAGTGAACTATAGACCCAGCAAATAAGTTTAGATTCTGGGAACGTTCTGGGAATGTTAGTTTTGGTCCCCAGAACGTTCCTAGAACTTTCCCTTAAGGTTATTCTCCTTACGTTATAAAAATGGAACACAAAAATAACATGGAACGTTCCTGTAACGTTCTTGTCTGGTTCTCAAAAAAGAACCTCATGGGACCATTCGAGAACGTTCTGTGTTTGCAGGGCACGTGCTGTCCTCGCATTACAAAATCCTTACTCGATCTTTAAAGCTTTGATTACTTTTTGCGCTAAGAAAGGATGTATGCCATCTTCAGAACATTAATGAGCAAGAGTCTATTTACATAGTGATTTCAGTTAAATGAATAATGCACACGCACGCTTTCACATGCACACGTGGATGACTGCAGTCCACGCGCGCGCATTGTTCACAGGCGTGAAGTTGGCACGCGGCACGAGACCTACAGAATTATAAAGAGGTGTGAACACACGTCACCTTGCTCTCCCCCTGAGATTTCTACACATTTTATTGTACCCAGATGGTTAGGCTACTGCGACTGTGACTTTTTTGAGCAAAACAAATCCACAAAGCGTGGATTGGCACGCGCTTATTATTACGCACAGCAGTCCTCGTGTTTCTTTATAGCCTAAAGCTATTCTAGCTAAATTTAAGTTGTTTATTTTTTATAAAATGGATAACTGCGACTTTAAGTTCAGTTTAAACAATGCGCGTTTGAAGCCTTGCATTATCAATAAACGCAATCCCGTCGTGCGTCAATGTAGTAAGATCCAACTGGACTCAGCCTCGGCAACCTTATGCTATTCAAATAATAATATGAACATTCTGATAATGCATTTCATATTCCAGAATAGTTAATAATAGTTGTTTCTGCTGTTTTATGCAACTTTGGGGTGGCTTGTTCATAACATCACTGCAACATGCAGATTGTTGTTGATTTCTTTTTCTTTTTTTTTTTTTTTTTTGGTACAATTATGCGAAAACGTCCAAAATAGGCAAAATTCCAACAGTGGAACTATGACTCTTGACATTAAAAGAAAGCTCTTCTCCTTTTATTGTTATAATGGCGTCTGTGTCACCAGCGGCGCGTGCTGGGCTATTGATATGCATATTTACTGAGGCGCGCACGTGCCCACGGAAGTGTTAGCGAGAGTGTGCCACCGGTGCTTTTCATCTAAAATCGGCCTGAATGCCTTCAACCAATTCAGTGGAGATTATATGTTAGCTAACTACAGCAATAGGTACAAAATAAGAAGCTATTTGTAATAAATATGTAGACAACAGTCTACCCAGAACGCGATATTAGCCTAGCTACTCCGATGCTTTCGACTTCAGCAGTGTCAGTGGTTCATATTAAAAGTCCACAGCTTATAGCTATGATCTTCAACATTACAATACGTTTTAATAGTATAGCATAGCCTATATACTTGTAGTGTTTTGTTTTTAGCTGGGAACAAACTGCACGAGAGCATTGCGCGTTCAGGTTCAGCCTGTGACAGATAGTGGGCGTGGTTTCGTGGCCACGCACCTGGAAGCCTATAAATTCCCGAGCTCAGTGTCAGACCTGCATGTCACTGTCTGCGCGCTCGAGGAGAGATCTTTACCCAGCACACCTCAAAGAAGACTCGGATCTTTACTGGATCGCCACTGTTATAAACCATTGTTTGCAGCATCCGTGCGATGAAAATCCTTAAAGGGACTGAGACCGTTAAAATGGACAGAAAGGTAAATATTTATTTCTGCATGAATCTCAAAGTCTAACAATGCAGCCTGGCATAAGCTTGTAAACCTCGACCTGTCCACTGATACTAATGTTTTCTGCAGCTGTTGAAGCCTGAGGTGGAAAGAAGGAGAAGAGAAAGAATGAATCGGAGTTTGGAGAACCTGCGAACTCTTCTTTTGCAAGGCCCTGAGCACAATGTAAGAGTAGCATGCTTTTTCATTTCTCAAAATGATAAGCTTAATAATAAAGCTTCCAAATATAGAAGAACCATTTGCACACTGTCAAGATTTGTAATCACAACATTTTTTCTTCTTGTCAAATCAACTTAAATAATTTATTAAGTTCAGATAACTTATTATTTTGAGTTTCTGATGATTAAATCAATCTCTTTCGTTGTATTAACTCACTTTTTCCAGTTCAATCAACTTAAAATTTTAAGGCAACCAGGTTACTTATTTTTTTAAGTTAAACCAACAATCTTTTTTATATAAAGAACCTTTTGCAATGTTAAAGGTTCTTCATTAAGAGTTCCCTGTGTTTGCTTGGTCTAAATCCTCCTCTTTGATTTTCAGAGTCCTTCACAAAGAAGACTAGAGAAAGCGGAGATCCTGGAATACACCGTTCTGTTTCTGCAAAACTCTGTCGCTCAGGCCAAAGCAAAGGATGTGGAGAGAGAAGAGAAACATCAGTTCGTGGACGGCTTTTCTTCATGTCTTCAGAGAGCGGCCCGTTTCCTGTCGGATGAAGGTGATTCCCACGGACTGGAGGCTTCCGTCTCAGAGACGATGCGTCACCGTCTGACTCGACCCTGCATGTCGTCCAGCGTCAGACTGCCGCTCAGGGTCCAGAACGCCTCCAGAACGCATGTTCCAGATTCACAGAACTCTGTTTGCAAACAAGGACTTCCATCCGCTTGCAGGAACATTGTGCCAGACTCTAACAGGTTTGCCTCCTCAAACACACAGCACGCGACGGGCCGGCTCGACTCTCAGCAACAAGCAGCGGTCAGTCTGACGGTCTGGAGACCCTGGCCTTGAGAGAGATCAAGGCTGAGACATGGACTCAAAAACATCGGGCTTGTGTAATAATCAGACATGGTTCATCTGCAGAGAGACATGTTCATTTCCAAAAAAATCTAATGTTGTGTAATGATTTCGACATCTCATTGGAAATGTGTAAATAGTGTATTATAAACATGGCAATATATTTTTTACACAGATGTTTTTTTTTTTCCTTTTTCTTTGCATGATCTGTACTGGGTGTATGATCATTTGTAATACATATCTGATGTATGTATTTATCTATTTTGCACATTTATTTATTCATGATGGCATTCCATTTTATGCTCAGATTTATAGGTGTGTATTTTGGAGATTTAAGCGAATACATTCCATCATTAAAATTTTTAAAATGAATCGTTTGTGTTTTTTTCCCTTCTAAATAATATTAAATGTTGATGTTTTAATGATCGCTTTGTGCACGCGCCGCTTTGATCACGGAAGCCTTTGAAATGCGCGCGCGAGTGTGAATGTCGGAGGCGAATATCTGGCACACTTCTACAAGACTTCTGTTCACACACCTCTGCTTCCTCTGCTCGTTTGTCTGCTCAGGTAATGAAGAAACAGTGTGAAAGGCGCCACGTGCCTTGGCACCTTGACGGAGACATCCGCGTAAACAAAGATGTGCTAAAGCCCATTGACTTGCCGTAGGCTATATAAAGTGTGTGTGTGTGTGTGTGTGTGTGTACAGTCTGACGCACGACTTTGGATAATTTTTTACTCTAGTTATGGGCTATAGTTTGTATCAAATTGACGTTTTTTAAAAATATGCACGAGCATAGTCTATGAGAAGAACACTTGAGCAGCATGTGGAGAGAAATTGAGGATTAAAACTCGCTCTTGTGAGTTTATTCCACTAAACTGGTGTTTAAAAGCTCCTAGACATCTGAGAGATGCTAATGACTGGACAAAAGGCTGAAGTGAACCTGGTTTAACACGTCTTGGGCTCTGGATTTTGTCTCGTAAGTGTGAAGCCCACACGACTCAACGACTGGCACGCGCATTTCCATCCGTTTGAACCAGAGAAGCGTGATTTTTTTTACACAATAAACCTTATTGTGGCCAGGGAATGAAGGTCAGATGTCTTTCCCACGCTTCACGCTTTTAGGTTTTTTTTATTTCCCTCCAGTCATTAAACCGTTCAAACGGCTTGTTTCCCAAAAATAAATAGCCTATATAACCTAATCTGTGGTTATTTTAGAAAAATGTTACAATAACGGTTAAAAGTTTGGAGTAAAACATTTTTTATGTGTGTGAAGTCTCACGGTCCCAAGGCTGATCAAAAATACAGTAATGTTGAGATTACAAATGAATAATTAAATGTAATAATTTTCAGCCTCATTAGTGTCTTCGGTGTCACATGATCCATCAGAAATCATTCTAATATGATGATTTGAAACATATATTATTATTATCAATGTTGAAATAGTTTGATGAATGGAAATTTCAAAAGAACAGCATTTATTTGTGTTACGTCTCCTTCTCCTGATATGAGTAAGACGAACATAAACAAATAAACACAACAGTTTTGGTCTCTGTTTTTAATATAAATCTTTTGTAACATTTTAAATGTCTTTATAGTGTCAATTTGTCATCATTTTAATGCATTCTCATTTGCTGAATAAAAGTTTTTTTTTTTTTTTTATCTTACCCCAAACTTTTGAATGGTATTCCGGTTTCCACAAAACTGTTTTCAACATTGATAATAATCAGAAATGTTTCTTGAGCGGCAAACAAGCATGTTAGAATTATTCAGCTTTACATAACAGCAATGAATGTAAAAAAAAAAATTAAAGTCTCAATTTATTTGATCAAAATAGAGTAAAAACCAAAAAAATGAGATATATTATTATAATTTTAAATCACAGTTTTTGAATATGAATTTATATGTAGGCCTATATATCCTATATAGGCCTAGATGCAATCGAAATTATTTAAAGACTTTCAGCTGTTAGCAATCAAATCAAACAAAAATTTAAATAGCTTACAACATGTTGCAAGTGTTTAAACTGCATCTTTTAATGACTTCTGCAGTCTCAAAATGATTCAACCCCTTCATTGGAAAGCATCTTTAGTACTTAGTTGAACACCCTTTTGCTGTAAAGACCAATTGTAATGAGATATATAATCAGACAGCAGCTCCTGGCAGCGTTTCTGAGGAATCTTAGCTCATTCCTCATGCGCAATGGCGTCCAGTTCACTAATATTCTTGGGTTTGCGTGCTGCAACCTCCTTGGGGTTCAAGTCAGGTGACGACGATGCAACTGTAAAATCATCCAGGACTTCTTCTGCTGAAACCAAAAGAATTTGAGGTATGCATGGGATCATCTCAAGGGTCTATAATGGCTCCCTTAATTGCTATTCAATTTATATATTAATGAGATATTCAACGTATCAGATCTATTCAAATTTGTATTATTTGCTGACGATAACAACATATTTTATTGATATCTACTAGACTTATAAAGGATGTAAATCAGGAGCTAAATTTAAAACATGGTTGGATTTAAACAAATTATCTCTCAATCTAAATAAATCAAAATTGATCATGTTTGGCAATTATAAGGAAAATCATGAATTACTGATAAATATAGCCTAAATGGTATTAAAATTGAAAAAGTAACAGAAATTAAATTCTTGGGAATCACGATAGACAGCAGAGCTGGAAATCACACATTGGACACATACAAAGGAAGATATAAAACAATTGCAATTATAAATAAAGCTAAATATGTTTTAAATTACAATGCGCTGTATATATTGTTTTCCAGTCTTATTTTGCCATATAACTTATGGAATTGAGCTCTGGGGCAATAATTATAAAACACCCCCATATTAGGCTACTCCAAAAACGAGCAATCAGAGTTATCTATAAAGTAGATTTACGAATTTAATTGATTTTTATACAGCACAACTTGTGTGTAAGCAAATCGGGTTTTACTACACAGTAAATATTCAAAAACCTTTCATAAAAAGAGGCTGTTACAATTTGAGAGGTTATGGTCAACTTAAAGTATACCGGCTTTCACAACAGTGTGTGTCTGTGTGGTGCCAGGCTTTGGAACAACCTGAGTGCCCAACTCAAGCAGTGCCCATTCATTTATTAATTAATTTATCAATTTAAATCAATGTATAAACAAGTCTGTTTAAGTAGCTACAGGATGGAAGAACATGCTTAAACGTGGCCGCTGCAGAATATTCTATTTATGTGGTATCTGTGACTGGTAAACTAAATAGAAAAATAAGATAATAATATTATAATTCAATTATTTATGATTACGATCAATTGTGGCCACTAAATACATTGAACACACTATAAAGAAACGCTGATCCATAGCGCCGAAAAGTTCCAGTTTAGTTTCATCGCTCCATGCAGAAGAGGATCCCAAAACTTCAGTGGTGAAAACTGTGCCCCCTAGTGGAATTACAAGAAAAACGACAATGTCTAGAATAGATATTCACAAATATCCCTTTTTTTTCTTTTGCATGGTCTGTCTGTATAGGTGTATGGTCATTTGTAATATCAATCTGATGTACATATTTATCGCACACTTTTCGCACATTTATTTATTCATGACATGCACTTGTGCTTATGCTCAGATATATTTGTATATTTTGGAGATTGAAAAAGGCCTAGGCTACATTAATATCATTAAAATTTTCAAAAGAATTAGTATCGTATTTTTCTCTTCATTCCATCATAACAGAAATGCAATCGCTGCATGTCTTATTTATTAAATTGAACAAAGAACCCAGACGAAATGTAGGTCTACATCATTAATGCTTTTTGGCTAAGTCAGCACTCTTGGCATATTGGATCTTTTGGTCTCAGTGTAATATAAATCAGTTTAAATATATGGGACATCCTCATAGCTTTTGTAAATCTGGGACATTTTCCAAGTAGACAGTAAAAAAAATTGTGTAAACCTTTAAGGATATAGGTTTGACAAGGTTTGAATATGAGTCTAAGTTTACAGTAGCCTTTTAAGTCTTTATTAAAGATAAACAAATATTACTGAAATATACATTAAACCATGCATCATGTAGCCACGTACACAACACTAAATTTCCATTGTGTATGCTAACATGGATAAAACGCATGTGTTTCTACCCTTCATTCACTGTTACGGAGCAAAAATGTGCAATAAAAGACCATCTACAATAAATACAAAGCCAGATTAAGTTGTGCTGCTCATCTAAAATTTTAATTCCAAAGCAACAAAATGTTTATGATCAAAATAACCAACAATGATGTTGAAAAACCATTGTAAACTTCCCCACAACTGAAGATCCTGCACTTTTTATTCTTAAAATACCACAGTTCTCAAAGAAAATCTGGCATGTTGAGAAGAAATTTTAAAGGCATTTTTATAATATAACTTTGAGATGTAAAGAAAGAACGTAATGCAACGCTGTTCAAAGTATGGCTGGGACATTAAGATTGCAATACACAAAATGAAGTGCAAGTTACTGCACAAATTAAGTTCAAATAGGAGAAAAAAAATAATGTCATTTAACAGAGCCTAAATGAAATCCACCCAAGAATAATTTATTCACATGGTCTAAACCTGTACGAGTTTCTTCTGGTGAACATATTTTGAAGAATGTTGGAAATCAAAAACTTGACTGTTGCCATTGACGTTTTTAAAAAGGAAAGTCAATGGCTAGTCAGCTGGTTACCAACATTCTTCAAAATATCTTGTGTTCAACAGAAGAAACTTATACGGGTTTGAAACAAATTCAGAGCAAAAAAAAAAATTATAATTTTGTTTAACCACCCCTTTAAATGCAAATAAATGCGACCTATCCGGTCACTGAAAATGAACGAATCCCAATACACATTACGCAGTTAAATAGTTTATTGAAAATATTATTTACAAAATACAGAAAACATAGGGCGGTTTGGCCGCACTGCAAAGAAACAAAAGGGAGGTCCGTGTGCTAACAGACTTCTAAACTACTAACCAATACTCACAAGTATTATAACGACAATTTAACGTCTAACCTTAACGTTACATACAACAGACGGCATTTATTAGACCGTAGATATAATATAAATATATAAGAGCGACTAATCCAATGCCTGTGGAAACCAAACAAATTAAAGATTCTTTAGAGTAACGTTAGCTTCACTTCAAGCAGATTCGACACTGGTGCCACGAGGAGAAGCAGAAGCCTGTGAAAAAAATAAGAACTTAAAATTAGAAGTTACAGGACAATGTTTATTCTTAAGTTTAACATCTTGAACATTAGCCTTAAAGCGAAAGCGTGTTCCAGTGATTGAGGATAGAACCAGCCGATGGGAAACATGCTGGTACCGAAGACATTGCACTGGGTCTAGTCTCCCTCCATAACATACACACAAGAGTATTACAAACGCGAGCATGCCAAGAATGGAGGTTTGTCAGTCAAAATAACAGTCATAAAACTTTAATCTCAGATACTACTCGTCAGGAAAAAATTAAAAATAATCTAAGAACTCGTATGATGAGTTTACATACCACTGAACTCCTTTCCCAACAGCTGCAGCAGACACGAGAGAAAGAAAAATGGCGACTCCTGTCTTTTTATACCAGCTGTGTGTGACGTCATATCTGCGCTGAAGGAAACATCCAATCATCTGACGCCTCGAGTGGAAAACGGAGAAACGTCACAAGCTAATAACACTCAAATTTTTATGTCTCAAAATAATATTTCAGTTATTCTCGCCACAGTTATTCGTTTTCTTTGGAATAACTGTAATAATTCTCAATAAGAGGACATCCTTGTTTCTTGAAAACTGAACCATGCATGCAGATGTTTAACAAATGATGGTTATTTATTTAACTATGATTTTATTTAAAGATAAGGATTTCAAGTTTCTAGGAAATAATTGAATCAAGTTTTCAAGGCCATCTCTTTGGAAATTTGTATGCGTTTCAGAAACAATAAAAGCGGCTCAATGATTTCTGTTTGTCCCAGAACTGTGATTTGTTCCTCGGTTACAAAACTAGGTCTTTATTTTTTTAACCATATTACCTCTTTTCCATCCATCTTATTGGAACAACATTTTTGATCATAATCAGTGATCGTTTATCTGGTCACTCGCTCAATTTTTTTTCTTAACAAATAAAATCAAAGAAATATCTGCACACTGTGTAAATTAGGGTAAAATAAAAATAAAAAATCGCGATTGGTGCAGTCAAAATTGCTGATAAAGTCAACTGATTGGACGGACGCGCGCGGAGGGCAAAGTTCACACGGAAGCAAGATGGCGGCTTCCTGTGACAGGTATTCTGTATTGCTCTTGCAGGGTAATAGGATTATGTGTGACTAAAATCAAAGACACAGCTATTTGAAATCCTCATTTTACCGTTCGAGTGATTTGAATACTTAAATCGCTTTACAGTCTTTGTGAGTTATTCCTCACTATGTCTAAAATCCTTCCTTCCAAAAAACTAACGTTACTGTTGTGGTACCAGAGTACCCCGATGAATCATCGTTTTATCTATAGTAAAGGGTTTGTCTGATTTTAATATCATTTAAAAGCGTTAGCAACCGTGTCCGTACAGGTTATTGTATTTATCCTTTGTGAACTCATGGTATTGTCTTTCAGTGTGTTGCTGATTCTGCTGTTGTGTCTGAGCGCGGCTCAGGCTGTGGATCGCAGCAACTTTAAAACATGCGACCAGAGCAGCTTCTGCAAGTGAGTATGACGAGTCCACTAAATATAAACTGAATATACGGTATAAATTACACGAAACAGAGGATATCTGAAAAGATTAGTGCGGTGTTCTCATGTGATGCGTGTTACTTTTCTAAGCGCTGCTCAGGATGGACCAATCACAGTGGTTTGTTTGTGACGCCAAAATCGTCTAGGAACTTTTCACTTGCTATCATATGTGTTTCCTATCTTTGAAATTAATACACGAGGATAGTTGTACTTTTTAGTTTGCACATCTCTCAAATTTTAAGAGAAATCATCGTCACACAATAGAAGATTTCACTCACTGAGCCAGCAAGCGCCCCCTGTAGGAAGACTATTAATGAAACTTGACAACATTGCTTCCATACTTTTATGAATTTTGATACAATGAGTTCTGGTGTAAGCTATCCTTGGTTCAAAAGTGTGGAAGCTTGTTTCCGCCTTGAAATTATAACTGCCAAAGCCTTTTCATCAGATACAATGTTTTTCCATATCCACATTGAGTCCACATTCAAAATGAGGCACAGATGTCCCATATCTGATGTTTTTCTGTGTGTGTGTAGGCGTCAGAGGGAGCTGAAGCCTGGTCTGTCTCCGTACAGAGCTCTGCTGGACACACTGGAGCTGAGCGACTCCAGAATCACCCTGCAGCTCATCAATGACAACAACAAGGTCACAAAATATACCAAAGCAGAGTTGTTAACCAATAATAACAACAGCCTGTCAGTCACATGAGATCGCAGAAATAGAAAATGACAATGCTCCAATCATTTCATGATGGACAAAAATCTGCCCTACATGTTTTCCTGTTGTAGAAGCCATTTCACACATGTTCATTACAATAAGGAAGGAAATGCCATTTGTAAGATATAACTTGGGGTGGGAAATTTGATTTGATTCCCCTAAATTAAAAGGTAGCTACTCTGTGGAGTTTAATTGTAAACAAACAAGTTTACATTCATTCTCATGTTCTTAAAAATATGTGGAAAGCATTTCCTTCCCCATTTATGATTAATTAACATCATGATAAATATCGATGTCGTATGAAATGGACAAAAGTGTTATGATGATATTTTTTGGCCATATCACCCAGCCCTGTGTTGTTCTCTTTACTAAGTGTGAGAGAGTTGAGATTGTTGTTTGTTTGTAGGTTCGCTTGTTGCTTGAGCTGTACAGACTGCAGGGGAACATGACTCGGGTGAAGATTAATGAACTCAAACCACTAAAGCCCCGTTACGAGGTTCCAGATGTGCTCATCTCTGATCCTCTTACTGAACCGTAAGTCAAATCTACTCGCACCATCAGAACGGCTTTTTCTGTATGTACATTAGTGTTTCTCAATGGAGGCGTTCGTGGTGTTTATTTTATTTAATTATTATTATTATATATATATTTAATTATATATATATATATATATATTAGTTTATCAAATTTGTCAAAGAGTTACAGGCTGAAACTTGTGACTACTTGCAAAAAAAAAAGGGTATGCTTGATTTTAGAATTTTTTTAAAATAATATTTTAATGTAAAAATTCTTGTATAATAATAAATGCTGTATTTTTTCTGTTTATTTGCTATCTATTTTATTATACTTGTGTATCTCTTGTATTTTTGTAATTCAGCATAATTACCCCAGTTTTCAGTGTCACATGGTCATTCTAATATGCTGATTTGCTGCGCATGAAACATTTCTGATTATTAATGTTGAAAAAAGTTGCATTTCTTCAGATTTTTGTGGAACCTGTGATGTATTCGATGAATAGAAAGTTCAAAAGAATGAAAAATCTATTATAAATGTCTTTGCGGTCACTTGATTTATTTGAATGCATCCTTGTTGAATAGAAATATGTATTTATTATTATTAAAATTTGTATTATACTACGGTATTTTTTTTATTATAAAGATCTTGCGGGTTTACATTGGAGACACATTTTTCTCACATTTATCTGCAAACACACATTTGCATAATGACTCAAAAACAGAAATAAAATGTGAATTATGCTTATTAATTATGCACTTTTCCTAATTACATTTTGTCCGAGAACAAAAGAAGATTAGTAGTATTGCCCCACATACATGTAGATCTTTTTGTGATTTGCATGAAGACAAAAACACAATACATGAAACTATATACATGTGGATATAAATATTAATTTCTATTTAAAAAATTACCCCAAACTTTTGAATTGTGTATCACTTATCCCACAAAAATGGGAAGCAGCACTACAGTCTTCAATAAGAAATGTTTTTTTGAGCAGCAAATCAGCTTGTTTGAACCATCTATTTAATGTTTTAAACTATATTCAAATAGAAAAGTTGTTCTCAGTCAACAACTTTAAAGGCCCTTGCACACTGAGTCCGACATTTTCGTATGCGGTTTTTTTTTTCGTATTTGAGATTTGATGTCACCATTAAAACTGCGCACCACAGATGCGAAAAACGCAGAAAATCGAACCCGATTTGATTTTTTTTTTTTTGATGGACAAAAGTTTCCGAGGCAGTGTGCAAACGTGATTGACATAACGTATTTATTTTTTAATAAATTAATTTCAGACTCAGTGTGCAAGGTCCTTAAAGGGATAGTTCACTTTGAAATTCATTTTTGGTATGTTTTATCTTACCTCAAGGGCATCCAAGATGTAGGTGTTTTTGGTTCCACAGTAGTTTCAATTTTAATATTTTTAGGTCAAACCGTTCTTGTCTGTCAGTCATATAATGGAGGTCTATGGTCACCACCTCAAAGAGCATGCACAGAGAAGTCCAAATTAAACATGATTTAATGACTCGTAAATGTAAGTACACATTGATGGCCTAAGACACGAAATGAGTGGTTTGTGTGAGAAAAAGAACAGTATTTATATCGTTTTTACCTTTTCACAAAGCGCTCAGATCACTTGGACGTGGCTGTGGTTACAAGAAGTAAAAACGATATAAATACTGTTCGTTTTCTCACACAAACCGCTCGTTTCGTGTCTTAGGCCATTTACGAGTCATTAAATCATGTTTAATTTGGACTTCTCTGTGTATGCTCTTTGAGGTGGTGACCATAGACCTCCATTATATGACTGAAAGACAAGAACGGTTTGACCCAAAAATATGTAATATTTTTCAAATGTACTAAATTGCAAGAAATGAAAGAAAAGACATTTAAAGTATATTTCACTTGCTTATCATCAGTACATTCAGCCACACACTTCAAAAAGATAGTAAAAGCAATTATGAAATGACTTAAGATGCGCTACTTTAGTAGGTCAAAAACACTCTAAATTCAAGATAGTTGCATTTAATGTAAATTTAAACTACATTCAATTTAAACTTCATTGCATTTAACGATCGTCCAAAAGCATTACATTCAACACATACTGTATATTATTTACGTTATAAGTATTCTTGTTAAAAATATGCTAAAGTGCGGAAACAAAGACGCCTTCATCTTGGATAAAACATACCCCTTTAAGATCACTACAAGCTTGTGTATTATAATTTGTGTCAGTTTTCCCCCTTCTCGCCATTATATGAATTCTCCTCATTGAGCTGTGTTGTTTGCTGTCTGTCTTCAGGCTGTCAGTGGTGTCTCAGGATGAGAATAGTCTGGTGTTGTGTCTGGGTGGGAAAGAGCGGCGGCTCATCGTAAGTGCTCAGCCGTTTCGCCTGGACATCGTTGAGGGTCCTCAAGTGCTCGTGTCACTCAACTCCCGGGGCCTGCTGGCCTTCGAGCACCTACGAGCACGCAAGGACACGTGAGTACAGCAACACCAATCAGACAGAAAGGGCGTCTCATTCGAGAAGGTTATTACAGATATTTATTAAAATAGACAATGCTGAACCAATAATACTAAAAATATTTCGCACTGCTTTCTTGGGCTGTAATTCTGATTAATTAAATGATTTTTCTCTTCCTTCTTCCCTTTGTATTGATAAGTCCTTACACTCATAAGGTGCACAGTTTTCACTTCAAGGCCGTTCACACCAACTGTAATGATAACTATATTAGCATCCACACCAATGCACGATTTTGTTTGACCTGAATGTTTAAATTGTCAAGATTTAACATGGGCCATCGGACGGTCATTTCAATAGTTATAGTTGTCTTCCTTGGTGTCAACGGGCATTTTACATTAACATACGGCACAGCTTTAACACAGTTTTTACATTAATTAAATATAAATATGACAAATTAGTAGAAGGGTAGTCTCAGAAAAACTTCATATTTCACCCCTTAAGTTTTTATTTACACACAGAAAATAAAAAAATGTACATTGTGACAATTTTCATGACAATTAGGATTTTTAAAACAAACCATATTGTCCTGACAGGTGTAGAGTAATGATTTATTTTTATTTTTATTGAAAATATGGGGAGAATAATGAGCTTAATTTATCATCCATTAAAGGTACAATATGCAGGATTTTTGCTGTTAAATATACAAAAACCACTAGGCTAATGTTATATATTTTGTTTAGTTGATTACTTTCAATATCCCAAATTTTTCCAACTATATGTAAATCGTAAGAAAATCGCGATTTTTAACTAAGGAAATGGGGCGTGTGAGCCGGGGTGAGGAGTCGCCAGTCAATCACGTCGTATCCGCGTTACCCCCGGTTTCCGCCAGGTTTGACCTCGTGCTGCAATAGTAACCATGGCGACAGACGTGGACAACTGGGTCGGTTATGCCTGTTATGCGTGCTCAACAGTGTGAGCGTCCCTAGCAGGGTTTTGTTCAAACATTATGGGCCAAAAAGAGGACTAAAACCAAGATCAACATCTTTCGAGACGCCGAGAGCTCCACGTCCGCGACTAACTTCGATTTGACAGAAATGCGAGTGTTGCATGTTACTTGAGCAAACAGGTGAGCAAATCAATGTATATAAAACTAATCAATGTTATATAGTTCAACATCATGTAAAGTTAGAATATGATCTGTATGTTATTCTCTTGCTTGGTCTCATACCGCCAACAAACAACCTAACTAACATTCAACACACTCAAATGCAGTTTAGTGGGATAAATAAATGTCGTTATTCCTTTATATCCGGGGGACTCGCGTTGCGTGTGGCGCTGGTATACGTCTAGCAATCGCGCCCTGCTTCATACCACAGTCATGTAAAAACATCACCGTATTAACTCATCCGTAAAAGATCCATTAGCTTTACAAGATCCTTAATAAACGTCATTAATATACGCTTATGTCATTGTAAGAGGTTAGCGACCCCTGGTGGTGAAACAATCTTGCATATTGTACCTTTAATACTTGTTGTAAAATAAAAACATTATTTTTCTGGGGTCACCAAGGCCTGGTTGCAACAATTTCCTTAATTACCACTTAAGGCTGGAATACAAATGTGAAGATTTGCCTCAATTTGCAGTCTGGACTAATCCTCAAACTATGATTCCATCCAGTCAGAGGATATTAAAGTGTCCCTATTATATTTTTTCAGATATTATCTTTCATGTAGTCTATAATATTGCTGTTTGTGAATGTAAAAGGTCTTCAAAGTTCAGATAAATGGAGTTATTGTTTCCTAAAAGAAGTCTTGATACCGAGTCATCAGTAATTTTAGTCTTACTTCCTGCATGAACGTAGGTTTGTAACAAATTTGCATAATGCCAGTCCATCCTCTTTATTGGTTGCCTACAAATGTCTACTTTGTTGTAGCAGAGACTGGAAGAGTTTGGTTCGCAATGTCAAGAAGACTCGCACTGAGATTGATATACGATATGCAAGTGCTGAGAAAGATCTGGAGCTGAACGTTTTTGGGATATGGAAATTGACATTCAGTTTCTAACATGCGCTGTAAGCAGTCGACCAATCACAATAGACTTGGCAGTCTCGGAATTAATCTGTCTCGATTAGAGACAGAATCCTTAATCAAACCATTTCACACACTGTGAAAAAAGTAGTGATGCTGTAATGTAGATAATAAGAGAAAATAAAAGTGTTTTTTGACCTTTGACACATATAAACCTATTGCAGGAGACCTCTGAAATAAAATTAGGTTTCTTTGTGAGATTTTGTGACTGGTAGTGTATGATCCTGAGTGATTTAGTGTGATGTTCATATTTTGAAAGTCATGTAGTGTATTCCAGCCTTTAGTTACAAGGATTTTATAGATGAATAGGGAAAATTCTGTCATTTACTCATCCTCATATCTATACAGACTCTTTCGGCTTATTTCTTAAGAAGTGTATATATATATATAGATATTTTTTTAGGGCTGTGCAAAAATTAATTGCGATTAATCGCATCCAAAATAAAAGTCTGTGTTTACATAATATATTTGTGTGTGCTGTATATAATTATTTTGTATATATAAATACACACACATGCATGTATACATTTAAGAAAATGTGTTATTCATATATAAAATATTTATATTTATATAATATAGTTTATGTATTTATTTATATATACAGAATTTAAGCGCAAATAATTCTTAAATATATACACATTGAAGAAAATGTGTTATTCATATATAAATTAAAATATTTATATAATCTAGATTATGTATTTATTTTTATATACAGAATTTAAGTGCAAATAATTCTTAAATGTATACATGCATGCATGTATTTATATATATACAAAATAATTATATACAGCACACACAAATATATTATGTAAACACAGACTCTTATTTTGGATGCGATTAATCGCAATTAATTCTTGCACAGCCCTAATATTTTTGTACATTTTCTTTTTATTAAAGCTGCAGTCCGGGGTTTATCCTTTTTGTCGCCATCTCTGTTCAAAATCTGCAATTGCAGTCATTTGCGGAATTATCAACTTTACATGAGCTGTAGTTCGACACGGCACAGCGGGGATGAACACGATGTTTGAGGAGAATGTGCTCATCACAGATTATTATTTTTGGAAATATGACCAACATAAGAATTTTAACTGGAAAATGTCATCTGAACAAGTAAGAAACATCCACTTTTGTTCTGGTTCTGACATTGCTGTAAATCGCGCCAAAGCGTACTGCTTTGAATTGAGCTACGGCAAACAGAGAGTTTGAACACTGGCTGGTTGTGTATTTTCTCAAATATGTATTTTGGATAATTTTTAACCCAAAAAAAGCTACAGACTGCAGTTTTAATAAAGTAAGTCAGACACTTTTATTGTATGGACAAAAAACAAAACAAAAAAAGAAATCCCTCGGGCCTGGAACGACACGAGGTTGAGTAACTGTTTTTTGGGTGAACTAACCTTGTAAGGGGTTTCCTGCTGCTGGCATGCAATGAAAATAATATTTCTCTAGCTTTTTCTGTGTTCACTGTTTTTAAGATCCGAGGGTTAAGATCTCTCACAACTTCTCCACACGCTCTTCTACTTTTGATTCTTGCTGTTGCTTCTCGTTTCATTTCTGTCTTTCTCTCGCCGCACTAACTCTTGTTGAAGCAAGGCTGCTGTTATCTTAGCCCAATAGAGCACAATGATGATTGGTCACTTTTTCAGTGACCATTTATTTTCTTAATAGCAATTTGCAAAGAAATTCTTCAGTCAAGAGAACTAAAGTATTGAGCCAAGTCAAATTCTGTGATCAACAACCATTCATGTGAACTAAAAAGCAAAGACAAGGTGTGAAATTGCTAAATAGAGGCCATCACTGATTTATAATTATAAAGAATACATATACATTATATATGCACTGGCCGCAGAAATATATTACAACAACCTTGGGTCCATGGTAGGTTTGTCTTGAAAGATTTATACATTATTAGTATTGTACTGTGGTGTGTTATGATCGTGATCTTATTTGATTTTTTTTTCACAGCAAAAGTGACATCAGGTTAAAATTACACATTCATTTTAAAAGTTAGGTTGTGGGATTGGTATCTTTGAGATAAAAACTGATCATTTAAATGTGTCATTTCTTTCAGAAATACGTTTGTAAATGTTTTTACTGAAATTCTCATCACATTCTATTTTCCTTCCCCTCTCTTTCTCAACTTTCCTCTCTTCTGTCACGCTCAGCAGTATCTCTCATAAAATAAGTAGCACAGTTGGTAGCATGTGGGACTCGCTCAAGAGCATTTTCTCTAGGTAACATCCATTTGTCCAGTTCTTGACTGTAAAAAATCTTAGATTTACTTCATAGTGTCTTTCACTTCATGAAACATATTGTTTGATTACCATTTTATTTGTTGTTTTTTTTTTTTTTTTAGGAATTAGGGATGGGCAACGATTAATCGCGATTAATCGCATCCAAAATAAAAGTTTGTGTTTACATAATATATGTGTGTGTAGTGTGTATAATTATTTTATATATATATATAAATACACACACATGAATGTATATATTTAAGAAATATTTGCATGTATATACTTTATATATATTTATACATAATTAATATTATATATAAATATAAATATTTGATATATTATTGCACTATTATCAGAGTTGATTTTATTTATTTATACCTTTTTATCATAAAACATTTGAGTGTTTTAATTTTGGTTACCTAATAGAGTTATATGTACTTTTTCTTGAACCCGTATTGTCTTATTGTGTTTTTTTTTTTTTTTTTTTGTGCCCTGTGTATTTATTGTGTAACTTATTGTTGTCTTGCACTTTTATCACCTTATCTTGGCCAGGTCGCCGTTGTAAATGAGAATTTGTTCTCAATCGGTCTACCTGGTAAAATAAAGGTTAAATAAAAAATAAATACAAATATTAATTACACATTTTTCTTAAATATATACGTGCATGTGTGGGTATTTATATATACAAATTAATTATGCACACCACACACACACATATATTATGTAAACACAAACTTTTATTTTGGATGTGATTAATCGCGATTAATCGTTGCCCATCCCTATTAGGAATGTACCGATATGAAAAGTTTGGCCGATACTGATAACTGATAATTCTCTATATTTGAAAACCGATATATTTTGAGAGCCTGATTACAAAATTGTTCCCCATTTAAAATCAATGTCCCAATCACAAAATTATAATGTTCTAATTATATTTTTATATAGCCTATAACTGTATTTTCTTTTTTGAAGCGATTTCAAGCAATTCAAAACCATCATCTTTAGTGTTTCAACTGAAGGAAATAATCCAGTATTTATCGGCTTAAATATATATATTGTTGAAGCAAGACTGCTGTTATCTAAGCCCCATGATGGTTTTGAATTGCTTGAAATCGCTTCAAAAAGGACAATACAGTTATAGGCTATATAAACAGTGCGCATCTGTAGTGTTTCAACTGAAGGAAATAATCCAGTGTTTATCGGCTTAAATGTATATCGGCCAAATTTTCTTATCGGGCCTATAACAATAACATTATAAATTATCATATATCGGCCGATACCAATATGGTGGCCGATATGTCATGCATCCCTATTTTTTTTTTTAAATCAACCGTAGTGTAAATAACTGTAGTTCTCCAAATGAATCATGCTTTTACATTTTAATCAAATAGTACGCTATTTGCTTTTGATTTAGTGTTAAAAAAGATGTATGTTCTTTCTATTTTGAATAAATTGAATAAATTCTATCATAATTGTGCTACCTAAAATAGTGTTATATTTAGTGTACCAGTCATCAATAATTCCATTGATTTTGGTTTTATGGGCATTCATTTTGTGTACTGTTCATCTGCAAGCATAAACTGCTGGGTTCAAAATGTACTTTTTATCACACCTGTCAGTTGTTTGTGGATCATGAAAATATATCTTAAACTTTACTTAAACTAAAAAAATGTAATGTCTTTGGTAAATAAATAAAACGCATAAAAATCAAAAGTACATTTTTATTTGCTTTATCTCAACTCTTATAAATAACATGATAAAAAAAACCAACATTTTATATATGTTTCTCACTTATGCCTGGTTCAGATTACACGATTTTAGCCCGATTCTGGCACGATCCGTTTGACGTAGGGTGTCGTGGGGATTCGTAAATGACAACTGGCGTCGGGACGCAAGATTCGATCGTATCATCTCGTATAGTGTGTCATAGTGGGCGACAACCTACGTCCCGTCTGCGATGCTTCACTACAAAAAGACTAGCATCTTTAATTTTTTTAACGGTCGTCCATGACGGTTCCGTCACATGTATGAGGTTGACCAATAGGAGCACAGAAGCTTTTCCGTACACAACTTTCAAAAATGGCGAAACGAAAGAGACGATGGTGCTAACGTTAAAACTAAAAGTAAAAATAAGAAAACAATATTTTACCTCAAGTTCTCTTTGGAGGATTGACAGCCCATACTGTCCTCTTCGAGCAATCCAGGAACGTGTCCATTGTCGTTTTCTTTCTTTTTTTTACTTTTTTCTGAACACAGGACAGCCAACACAACACTCACCACTTCATCCATTGTTTGTTTACGTTTGTGTCCGGAAGTCACGCGCTACTAGTTTCGCCTTCTCAATGACATCACGTGCGCCGTTAAAAACGGCATGAAATGACGGGTCAGGAAGCAACGTGTAGTCTGACATGTGTCCAGTCCACGACGCGACAAGATTTTAGGAGTCAAAATCGCGTAATCTGAACGAGGCATTAAAGGAGTAGTTCACTTAAAAAAAAACTTTTGCTGGTAATTTACTCACCCCCATGTCATCCAAGATGTCCACGTCTTTCTTTCTTCAGTCGAAAAGAAATAAAGGTTTTTGATGAAAACATTCCAGAATTTTCTCTATATAATGGACTTCAATGGGAACCAAACGGTTCAAGGTCCAAATTAAAGTTTCAGTGCATCTTCAAAGGGGTTTAAACGACACCAGACGATGATTAAGGGTCTTATCTAGCGAAACGATCGCTCATTTAATAAATACATTTAAAAGTTTAAGTTTTATAAGCTCAAATGCTCGCCTTGCTCTGTTATGTGAAGAGCATTCGTGACTCTCCTGTTCAAACTTGTTCATCAAAATTAACAAATCTTTTTTCGAGTCATGACTCGAAGGGTCATAGATAAGACCTTATTCATCGTCTGGTGTCGTTTAAAGCTTGAACCATTTGGTTCCCATTGAAGTCAATTATATGGAGAAAATCCTGGAATGTTTTCATCAAAAACCTTCATTTCTTTTCGACTGAAGAAAGAAAGATGTGGACATCTTGGATGACATGGGGGTGAGTAAGTTATCAGCAAAAGTTTTTTTTAAAAGTGAACTACTCCTTTAAACACCACTACATGCATCTCAACAAAAACATTTCCTCCTTTGTTATAATGGATGAAAAAAATGTTTTGTGAAGAAATTAGTTATCAATTTTTCTTCATTAAGATTTAAAGATGCACTATAATGTCAAAATATAATCAAAATATAATCTTCACACTGGCAGTGTGAATGAACCAAAATCAAACAATCCCGAGATGCATTATCCCTGTATTTTTGGGAATCTCTGTCTGAAAAGGGCAACTAACTCCTCCCACCATTGCTCAGATAGTTTTTAACCATTGTTAAATAGTGTTGTCCGCTACACAATTAAATTTTTCAGATTGAACCAGATTATTATGACATAAATGCTCTGTTTAACATGCATTTAAAGGGTTGGTTCAACCAAAAATGAATTACTCGCCCTCATGTTGTGAGGACTTTTTGATGCTTCAGAAAGTTCATAAAGAGATTGTAAAACTAATCCATATGAATTTTCTGAAGAGCCATATGATAAACAGATTAAATTTAGGCTTTTATTCACACACAAACATTGACCAGTGCACATAAACAGAAGTTCAAGCGAACCTGCTTGAGGCGCGATAACAAACCTCGCTGAAGCTCGAACGTGCTGCGTGACAATTGGTGTGTCTAAACCTTGTGTGAGCTGTTGAATGTTTATATATAAGGGCGAGTAATTAATGACATTTCCATTTTTGAGTGAACTATCCCTAATAGCAATGGCCAGTCAAACAAAAATAGGAAAACAAAAATCAACAAATGCTTGCTTTGTTGTAGAATCACCATATATTTGTGCTTAAAATCAAAATGCAAAGTGATATCATCAAGTACTGCACTGGTCTGATTATCAATGAGTCTTATCGGTGCATTCAAGAACGTATTAAAGTTCACCTTTACAAGATTTACATTTGTTTAGTCGTACTAAGTATTTCTGTTAAGAGAATCTTTGTCTACTTTCCAGTAAAAGTGAGTCGGAAGAAATGACAGGACAGGAGAGTGTGGAGGAGCAATCTGAGGTGTGTGTGTTTAACTGTTTAACATGCAGATTTATTACACATAGATAATGTAAAGTGTTAATGAGACCTGCATTAAAGGATTAGTTGACTTCAGAATTAAAATTTCCTAATAATTTACTCACCCCCACGTCATCCAAGATGTCCATGTCTTTCTTTCTTCAGTGGAAAAGAAAATAAGGATTTTGATAAACAATCCAGGATGTTTCTCCGTTATAATGGATTTCAATGGGGTCCAACAGGTTGAAGGTCCATATTGGAGTTTCAGTGCAGCTTCAAAGTCTCGACACGATCCCAGACGAGGAATAAGGGGATTATCTAGACAAACCATTGCTCATTTTCTAGAAAAAAAAATCATATTGAAATGCTTCGTTTATCGCAAATGTTTGTCTTGCACTAGCTGTGATTATGTAATCACGTTGAAAAGATTACGCATGTTCTGCTTTAAAAAAAAAGTTAGGGTGAAAAACTCTCTTTTTTTCTCCTCCAACTTCAAAATCAAATTTAAAAATTTGTAAATAACGTTTGACTAGTCTTTGCACGTTCGCTTTCTAAACACTAGGTCGGTTCTTCCGCCTACGTCACGCTTGACCTTTCAACGTGATTGCGTAATGTGTGGCGCATCACAGAGCTTGTGCAACATGATCATTTGTGAATTAAAAAGTATGTACATTATATTTTTTTTTAAATAGAATGAGCGACTGTTTGTCTAGATAATACATTATTCCTCGGCTGGGATCGTGTCAAGACTTTGGAGCTGCCTTGAACCGTTTGGTTCCCATTGAAGTCCATTATATGTGCATCACAGGACAGAGCAAGGCGAGCATTTGAGCTTATAAAACTTAAACTTTTTTATTTATTTATTAAATGAGCGATTGCTTCGCTTGATAAGACCTTTATTCATCATCTGGAATCGTTTAAAGCCCTTTGAACAGTTTGCACTGAAAGTGTCTTTTGGACCTTGAACCATTTGGTCCCCATTGAAGTCCATTATATGGAGAAAAATCCTGGAATGTTTTCATCAAAAACCTTAATTTATTTTCGACTGAAGAAAGAAAGACATGGACATCTTGGATGACATGGGGGCGAGTAAATTATGTGGAAATTTTAACTCTGGAATGAACAAATCCTTAGAGACTCCTCGTATTAGTTTTGAAATAAAAACCTAGCAGTTTTAATTTGAACTCTTGTTTATTTACTTTATTTCTTTTATTCATTTAGGATGGACCGATCAAAGAAGAAGAGGATAAACCGGGCATGTGGGAGGAAACGTTTAAATCTCATAGTGATTCAAAGCCCAATGGTACTTTGAAATCTGGTTAAATCTTTCCTATTTTATTATATAACATGATCAGTACATTATCGATAAGATAAACAAAAGATAAATTTGTTTTAAAATTTTTGTTTTATTTTTTTAATCCAGGTCCATCATCTATTAGTTTAGATTTTTCTCTGCCTGGTGTGGAACACGTCTATGGCATTCCCGAACACGCCGACACGCTCAAACTGAAAAACACAGAGTGAGTTCTGATATGCAGGACACACAAGCAGCTTAGCCAGCAAAGGAGGGTTTTTAATGTGAATTTTGTTGCTTGTCCAGGGGGATTATTACTTGTTTTGTGCATAGCCATGCTGTTCACCAGCCAAATCTACAGTAGCAAGCTGGTGAGGCTGACTGATAAAGTTATGCTGGTTATGCTTCTATGGAAACCTGATTACTAGTCTAGTTGATCAAACTTTGAGATTCTGAGTTGGTTTAAAACCAGACAAATCCAACCTGGTCATTTAATTCACTTATTTCTCAATTCCCTTCTCTGCTGAAAATAATGGTATTGTCATGAAAAATGTAATCGCTGCGTCCAAACTTGTGCACAGTCTGTGTGAATATGTTTGAATTTGAATTAAAGTTAATGTTTTATCTTACCTCAAGGGCATCCAAGATGTAGGTGTCTTTGTTTCCACAGTAGTTTCAATTTTGATATTTTTAGGTCAAACCGTTTTGTCTGTCAGTCATATAATGGAGGTCTATGGTCACCACCGCAAAGAGCATGCACAGAGAAGTCCAAATTAAACATGATTTAATGACTCGTAAATGTAAGTACACATTGATGGCTTAAGACACGAAACGAGCGGTTTGTGTGAGAAAACGAACAGTATTTATATCGTTATTACCTCTTGAAATCACAGCCACGTCCAAGTTTTCTGAGGCCACGGGCGCTTCGGTCTGCACTAGCACCAGAAGTGATCTCTCGCCCGTGTACGTCACTCATCGTTTACAGAGAGATTTCAGAAGTGCTTCATTTTGACGATCTAAACATATTTAGATATGTCGAATTCGTCTTCAATTGTGATTTCCTGTATATCAACAGACAACTTTGATCTTGTGCGGTTTTGAAAAAAAAAAAATCACTTCCGGCTCTTGCACAGACCTGAGCGCCCGTGCCTTCAGATCACTTGGACGTGGCTGTGGTTACTAGAGGTAAAAACGATATAAATACTGTTCGTTTTCTCACACAAACCGCTCGTTTCGTGTCTCAGGCCATCAATGTGTACTTGCATTTACGAGTCATTAAATCATGTTTAATCTGGACTTCTCTCTGCATGCTCTTTGAGGTGGTGACCATAGACCTCCGTTATATGAAAATATCAAAAATATAAAAATTGACCTAAAAATATCAAAATTGAAAATACTGCTGAAACAAAGACACCTACATCTTGGATGCCCTTGAGGTAAGATAAAACATAACAAAAATTAATTTCATAGTGATCTATCCATTTAACTTTGCGGCCGTTAAAACAGTTTGCGCTATATAGTATGAAAGAAATTCGGAAGTATTACATCCACCATGTTACCGTCATGTGACCTACCAGCGTCAGTTATGTATATTCATCAAATCCTCTTCCGTGACCTCATGGGATAGTAAAGTGTCTATCGAATCCACACTTCAGAATATCACCAGAAGTAGTATCCGAGGACTGTTTACTGCTTTTCGGATGCTATATACGGATGCAGAACTAGTTTCCAAGGCAGGACGAAACACTGCTGACGCCATGAAAGTTTAAGAAGGCAGCTGAAAGAAAATATCTGACTATATTAATGCAAGTGAATCAACTGAATTTATTCATTTGTATAGATTCTCAAATAGTTTAAACGCAATTTTAAGTCTCAAATGAAAGATTAACTCGCCTTTGATCACAAAAATTTGACTTTTGCTTTGTGGTTTGGTTTGTCTAAGCATATTAAACGCATAAAACCTTGATTTTCACCACAGGGGGCTTTAAAAGGTCTAAATATATTAATTTAAGAGTAATATTGTCAAACTATAATTGCTTGTGCAAAGCGTTACCGATATAATTTATGTAATTCACATACAACTATATAATAAGCAGCGAAATCTGGATAATCTATGCTTGCTTTTGAAAACTAAATGTTCTCTAACTAACTTGAATGTCTAATTGGTCCAGTTTTGGCTTACCCAGAATAAAACCTGCTCTGGAGTCGGTTAGCGTTGTAGTGTAAGATACCACAGTGATTATTAACACCACTATAAACCAATCCGTGATTTGCTCAAACTAAACTCAAGCTAACATGGGGCCACAGCAAACCAGCATAACATATTCTGACCAACCATACTTCTACTTCATTAAGGAACAAGACAAACTAGCCCAAATATTGAACATTGGTAAATAAAGAACCATTTAAAACATGCATCACCGGTGACAATAATGTTTCATTGGCTCATTGTTGTGGTGTTTTGTTTTTTCTTAGTGGGTCAGACCCGTATCGGCTGTACAACTTGGATGTTTTTCAGTATGAGCTACACAACCCAATGGCCCTTTACGGGGCAGTTCCCGTCCTCATATCTCATAGTACTGAGCGCACCATGGGCATCTTCTGGCTCAATGCAGCAGAGACATGGGTGGACATCAGCTCCAACACTGCAGGAAAGGTGAGCGTGAGAAACTGCTGTTTGCTATAAATAAAGAAGCACAATATATCGGAGAACATTGCACTATTTTCTAATCTTAAAGGAGTAGTTCCCAGTAGTGCTGATAATTTAGCTTTTTGATGAAAACATTCCAGCATTTTTCTCCATATAATGCACTTTAATGGGAACCAAACGGTTCAAGGTCCAAAATACACTTTCAGTGCAAACTGCAAACTGTTCAAAGGGCTTTAAACGATTCCAGACGATGAATAAGGGTCTTATCTAGCGTAATGATCGCTCATTTAATAAATAAATAACTAAGTTTAAGTTTTATAAGGTCAAATGGTCGCCTTGCTCTGTTCTGAGATGAGCGTTCGTGACTCTACTGTTCGAACTCGTTCATCAAAACGAACAAATCTTTTTCCGAGTCATTTGGTTCATTCAATGAACGAAACGAATGAATTGACTTGGAAAAAGATTTGTTCATTTTAATGAATGAGTTTGAACACGGGAGTCAAAAACGTGCATCACAGAACAGAGCAAGGCGAGCATTTGAGCTTCTAAAACTTAAACTTTTTTTATTTTTTATTTAAATGACCAATCGTTTCGCTTGATAAGACCCTTATTCATCGTCTGGAATCGTTTAAAGCCCTTTGAACAGTTTGCAGTTTGTACTGAAAGTGTATTTTGGACCTTGAACCGTTTGGACCCCATTGAAGTCCATTATATGGAGAAAAATGCTGTAATGTTTTTATCAAAAACCTTAATTTCTTTTCGACTGAAGAAAGAAAGACATGGACATCTTGGATGACATGGGGGTGAGTAAATTATCAGCAAACGTTTTCTTTTAACATACTTTTACTCCTTTAACATTAGTTTGTTATTAAAAGCAGATTTTCTGTGTCAGTACATACATTTCATAGTTGTTTTAGCACAATGCCCTTAAATGTGTCCATTTTCAGACGCTGTTTGGAAAAATGCTGGACTTCGTACAAGTTTCTAGTGAAGCTCCTCAGACGGATGTACGCTGGATATCTGAGAGTGGTATCATCGATGTCTTTATCATGTTGGGACCAAAACCTACCGATGTCTTCACTCAGTACGCCTCACTCACAGGTAAAAAAACACACGTACCACCACACATTTCACTCAGCGCTAAACATGAAAATAACATATTTCATGCTATTTTTGTCGTTTACGCGTCCTACTGTTTTTCAAAATTGTATGAAATTTTAGAAAGAAGAAAGTCTTTAGTTCCAAAATGAAAATTCAGGTCACTGAAATTACATATTCAAAACATAATTTATCATGAATATTGATAAATGTGTATACATTTTTCTTGGATTTTATTTATTTATTTATATATACATATGTGTGTGTATATAGTATATGTGTATATATATGTATGTATGTACTATATGTATGTATATTAACCCCATTAAAGGGGTAAATGTATTTGTTCTCATTTACTTATTAATGAGAAGTTATTAATAAGACATAATATTGTTTTAGATGAGAAAATGAAGTTGCCTTTTTTATTTATATTAAATTTCACAGGATTTGAATGGATACAGGAATTCAAAAATCAAATGCAGATTTTGAATGTATTATGAGTCGTATAATGTCCTTTTATTCTTTGTTTTTCATTCCTCCTCCTAACGTAACGTTCTCTTCCTTAGGGACTCAGTCATTTCCTCCTCTCTCAGCGCTGGCGTACCATCAGTGCCGCTGGAACTATAATGATCAGGAGGACGTGAAGGCTGTTGATCAGGGCTTCGATGAGCACGACATCCCGTATGACTTTATTTGGCTGGACATTGAGCATGCAGATGGAAAGCGCTACTTCACCTGGGACCCCAGCAAGTTCCCCCAACCTAAAGACATGCTGCAGGGCTTGATGGACAAAAAACGCAAGGTGTGACGCACAATTATGCCCCGTTCAAATAGAAACCGGTCAAGAGTTTGGAATGAATAAAATTATTTATTTTTTAATGTTTTTGAAAGAAGTCTTCTGCTTATCAATGCTGTTTTTATTTGATCAAAAATAGTTAAAACAGTAGTATTGTGAAATATGAAAATATGAAAAATGTGTATTGTATATGTATTATTTATATATATATATATATATATATATATATATATATACACACACACACACGTGTATATACACACACACAAACATGCGTATATATATATATATACACACACACACACACACATATATATATATATATATATATACACATATATATACACGTGTATATATATATATATATATATACATAGACATACACGCCACACATCATTAAATATATATCATCAAAAGGCTGAAATATATAATATATCTATCTCAATATAGTATTTTAATAAAGTCCTAAACCTCTTTCACAATACAATCTACAACCACATAAAAAGAAAAGCAAGACTCGCCCTTTATTTATTTATTTATTTATTTATTTTTAATTATTATTTGAAAAGTTGCAAGACATGCATGTAATGCAAAAGCACTTTATTTGATCATTACGTTTACCAAAGTGTACTAAAATCATCCAGATATTTAGGAAAATCATCCTGATATTTAATGTTGCTTGTGAATTATATCAGCAGCAAAATCATTGTGTTGCACGATATTGGAAATAACTGAGATTGTGATATTTTGTTTCATTTCACCAGATTTAAATGGCTCTTTTTGTAAAGAATGAATCATTCTAGATTGATTGGAGGGATTTTGCAGTGCATCTGCATTGAAAATAATAAACAAATTACAAGCATAGATGAATAAAATCGAACAAATGTACAAATGAAATAAGTAGTGTTTTGTTTTTAAGGTAAATCTAACTGTATTCAGGTACAAATGGACACATCGTGATATCTGCTAAAACAATACATCGTGCATCTCTAGTATCGATACATGTATTATTACCCAGCTCAAACTGAAATAGCTGTTGTGACCCCTGTCTTTAACAAAAGTCATGTGACATTTTGTCTCCTCAGCTGGTGGCCATCGTAGATCCTCACATTAGGGTGGACAGTGGCTACAAGATTCACAATGAGATTCGCTCGAGAAGCTTTTACGTCAAGAACAAAGATGGAGGAGACTATGAAGGCTGGTGCTGGCCAGGTGTGTAGCTACTTATCCAGCTGTCTATTAAAATCAAGCTCTTCAGAGTGCTGAAACACACTTTTTTCTCTCTGCTGAAGGGAATTCTGGGTATCCTGACTTCACTAACCCTGAGATGAGAGCCTGGTGGGCCAGCATGTTTGCCTATGACCAATATGAGGTAAGGGGTTTCTGAACTGAGTGTTTTTTAAGTTCTCTTTTAAGTTTTTATTGTTGTTTATAAGTCTATGTGGTGTATTTAATTTGCTTTAAGACAAACCATGTGTAAATTCATAAGTCGACAGCATTGCTGAGTATTTTCTCCATAAAACTGCATTTAAAAGCACCGTTTGAAATCGCTGGTGTTTCTGACGTCACAAACGACCTTGTAACCAATCAGGTCAACAAATGGATCTCTGAGTTGGTGGGTGTGAGTGGAGGCGGTGCTCATTTGCATATTCATAGAACCCTGTATACTAAATGAGGCAAGAATGTATGCTATTTTAAGGCATGAAGGTTTTTTTTTCAAGGAAATAAACATTTATATATGTCATTTTGGTGATCAGAGATGAGTTTAAAGGTATAAAATTGTCTACAGGGGGACTTTAAAATGTTTAGATTGATAACTAAAAGGTAATTTTAGTATTGTAAGTTTGTTCAATCCCGGTTGCCTTTGTCCAGGGATCCATGGAGAACCAGTACATCTGGAATGACATGAACGAGCCGTCTGTGTTTAATGGGCCAGAGGTGACCATGCACAAAGATGCTCTTCATGGTGTCTGGGAGCACAGAGATGTTCACAACCTTTATGGCCTCTATGTGGTGAGAGAGCAGTGTTTTTAATGTACTTCCATTTTTCTATAGGCACATAAAGGCCCTGATATACTCACTGTAAGCTTCTATTTTATTCTTTGTTTAGAGTTATAACAAAAGCACATAGTAAGAATAACAGTGGTGAGAAACATAGTTCAGAAAGCATCTGATCATAGTGATGTGGATGTTTGCATCAGCTCTCCAGTCATGTCACATAATGTTGCACAATAGATTTGCTTCAAGTCAAGCAGCTTTACAGTATCAAACATGTCTGTGTCCGTATCGCTTTCAATTAAAATGACTTCAGTTGCTACTATAAAGCCACTTTCCAGTGTGTTCTTGTTTTAACTCGACTGACTGAACAGAAGAAATTAACCAATGAAGGTTTACACATCAAAGAAGGCGGAGCCTCAGAGCCACACCCACCTATTACACCATCACCACTAAGTCCAATCGGTTCTTTTGCTGAAAGTTCATTGGCAAGCTGTCTTAAACTCCTGAGACAAACTTCATTTCGGATTGATTTTGTTTGAAATGATGTCACGGTTCGTTCTTTTATTTTATATCGGGCCTTTAGGTGGTAAAAACGAAACATTTACAACATTGTTTTCTGGGTGAGTTTCACATAAACCTGTCCAGACCCCATTTAAACCCAGAATTTAAATAAATAAATTGATTCTCTTTTTACTAATTGGGGATTTTCATTAGATTAGATTAGAGTAGAGCCAGACTGATATATCGGCAGGCCGATATTAGGCATTTTCCAAATTATCGGTATCGGCAGTTATAATGGCCGATAAATGAATATTTTGTATCATATTTTGATAATGAATATTTTAACAAAATTTGTGCTGCTGTTAAATAAGCCGAGAATGAAGCGGAATTAGCTAGTAATAGTTACATTATGTCGCTACAGTAGTCCTTTTAACTTTAGACAATGTGACTGAAGTATTTCTTTAATAGCGCGTGACCGTTATAGCAATGAGACGCATCATCTCTCCTTGGCCTGTTATATTGAAAATGTAGGTTTTACAATTTGTTGCGCGTTTCTGAAATAATAATTAAGAAAAAATATCGGATTTTAAAACCAATAAATATTTGTATCGGACTTCAAAATCCTTTATCGGTCGGGCTCTAGATTAGACCCACCTTAAAAAAAAAAAATACAAATTAAGGCACTGATTGGATGAGAATGTCATAATATGAAATACTGTTTGATTTGAAAAAGCCAACAAATCTGCAAATATGTGTAGAACAGGCATACGATCAACACTTAAAAAATATAGAAATAATTGGTGTCCTAAAAAAACATGTGAATAAAACGTTAAAAGAAGACAACCGATGATGACATTCTACAAGTCGGAGCTCTCCGAAAATTCCCAGTTTACAAGTTGTAATTAACAGTTTTAGGAGAACATGAACGCACCTATAATAGTGAAATGCATGTCTATAAGACCATTTCACAAGATGTAAACAACACTGGTCCAGAAACACTTCCTGTTTCAGTTTGTAACTGTTTTCTTTATTTCACATGTAAAGAAAACATCTTAAAGATGTTGTTTAACTTTTTGATTCAGTTTTATAGGTTCTGTTGGTTGTATTTTATCCCAGCTTTTATGTAGTGTTAAACTGAAACAGGAAGTGCTTCTGGACCAGTGTTGTTTACATCTTGTGAAATGGTCTAAATTTAGAGCCAAAAAAGACAGTTGTTGTGAAAAATGGTGCTTTCTTAACAATACTTGTGTGTTCCCAGCAAAAGGCGACTGCAGACGGCCTGATTCAGCGCTCGGGAGGAGTGGAGAGACCGTTCGTTCTGACCCGAGCATTTTTTGCCGGATCTCAGCGTTACGGTGAGAAACGGCTTCACTTCGGACACGATCCTCACGTGTTCGTAACAGTGTTTGGTGATGACTTCCTCTTCCTCTGTGGCTCAGGTGCGGTGTGGACAGGAGATAACGCAGCTGAATGGGGTCATCTGAAGATCTCCATCCCGATGTGCTTGAGCCTGGGCTTAGTGGGCATCTCTTTCTGTGGAGGTGAGCCGTTACTCTAGTGATGAGAGGTGCTGACCTTCACCTACGCTGATGCAAATGAGAAATGACGTACATTGCTTGCAATGGGTAAACAAAACTGCACTATATTTAGCCAAAGGTGAACTCTGCCATTGACTTAATTTGGTAACACTTTACTTGAAGGGGTGTGCATAAGACTGACATGACACCTTAATAACCATGATATGACTTGAGTATGAAGTAAGGCGTGTTACCCATAATTTTCGGGCTAGACATGTTTTCACGGTTGGGGGGCACTATTACGCTTCTTCTGAAAGAGTACAGTATCTGGATCCAAAAAACTAGTGAAGATGAAGCAGAAATATTCATACAACAAAATATTCTGGGGGCCATGAAAATGTTACTGTATGAACGAAAATGCTGGCAAATAAAAAAGCGGGGACATTAGTTGAATACTTGACGTAAAGTTTTGCTCAGCATGAAAAATTGTTTTGCAGTACAAATGCAAATGCATTTTGTTTTTAAATTAGGAAGGAATACAGGTTTTAAAATAATGTAAATGATTTTTGCCTGTTTTTTAAGGTTTCTTTGACGAATGGAACAGTTTTTGAATCGCATTTATTCGAAATAGAACTATTCTTTTTATAAATCTTTTAATTTTATTTATTTTTTATTTTTTTTTATTTTTTTTTTAATGCATCCTTGTTAAATTCAAAGTATTCATTTCTTTTTTTCTAAAGCCCAAACTATTAAGTGGTACTGAATCCCCTTTTACATAAAAATATGAAGCAGCACACCTGTTTTCAACATTGATTATAATCCGAAATGTTTAAGCATCAAATTATATTAGAATGATTTCTGAATGATCATGTGACACTGAAGACTGGAAGAATGATGCAGAAATTTCAGCTTTACATCACAGGATTTAATATATTCAAATATAAAAAACAGCTGTTTTAATATTTAACTATATTACTGTTTTTTTTTTTTTGATCAAATAAATGCAGCTTTAGTGAGCAGAGACTTTAGTGAGAAGACACTATTTTAAAGTCATTAAAAAATGTAACGCTAACACTTTACAATAAGTGTCATTAGTTAACATTAGTTAATGTATTTACTAACATGCACTAACCATGAGCAATACATTTGTTACTGCATTTGTTCATCTTTGTTAATGTTAGTTCATGAAAATACAGCTGTTCATTGTTTGTTCATGTTAGTTCACGGTGCATTAACTAATGTTAACAAGATTTTAATCAAGTATTAGTAAATGTTGAAAATAACATTAACAAAGATTAACAAATGCTGTATATGTGCTATTCATTATTAGTTCATATTAACTAACGAACCTTATTGTAAAGTGTTACCAATGTAACTATTCTAAACTTTTGCTCGTGTACATTATATTTGCATTACATTAATAAAGCAGCACTTTAAGGTTACCGGCAGAAAATCGTTGCAAATCATCAAAGTGAAGAACGTTTTTTTTTGTCTCACATGTTGTCTTTGTCTTTCTGTTCCTCAGCCGACGTTGGCGGTTTCTTTAAACATCCCAGCACTGAGCTTTTGGTGCGATGGTATCAGGCAGGAGCTTACCAGCCGTTTTTCCGTGCTCATGCACACATAGACACGCCCCGCAGAGAACCCTGGCTGTTCGGCCCGGAGAACACCGCCCTCATCCGAGAGGCGGTACGCCAGCGATACGCTCTCCTGCCCTACTGGTACCAGCTCTTCTACAACGCTCACCACACCGGACAGCCTGTTATGAGGTGAGTCAGCAGTGACACTCGGGCAAAAATGCCCACCAAATTCGAG
Source organism: Pimephales promelas (assembly GCF_988280905.1). NCBI lineage: Eukaryota > Metazoa > Chordata > Actinopteri > Cypriniformes > Leuciscidae > Pimephales > Pimephales promelas. The sequence continues at coordinate 3,310,645 of NC_142772.1, read as the reverse complement.
ATAAGGTGGCAAAAATGAGGGCTGTGTGACCAAAAAAGTTTGAGAACCCCTGGGTTTAAGGAATTCCCAAAAATGAAAATCATCCCATAATTTACTCGCCCTCAAGCCATCCTAGGTAAACATGACTTTCTTTCAGCCGAACATATCATCCATCATAAAAGTAATCCAAATGGGGGTTAATAAAGGCCTTCTGAAGTGCAACGATGCACTTTTGTAAGAAATATATCCGCATTTAACCCTCTGATGGTCTTCGTTTAGGAGTCACGTCCTGAGCCTTCCCGGTCAGAAGTGACCGGACACCTAAAAATTCTTCTTAATTTAGTATTTTGAGACAATTTGATTGAATTTATTAATATTTATGCAATATTTATTGCTTATTTTTGCCATGGGAAAAAAAAAAATTAGGGCTGTCAAATGATTAATCGCATCCAAGATAAAAGTTTGTGTTTACATAATATATGTGGGTGCACTGTGTGTAATATATATATATATATATATATATATATATATATATATAATACACACACATGCTTGTATATATTTAAGAAATATTTTCATATATATACTGTATATAGATTTATATATAATTTATATTATATATAAATATTTTATATATAAATAATATTTTTTCTTAAATATACACGCATGTGTGTGTATTTTTATATATATATATATACATACAAAATAATTATACACAGTGCACCCACATATATTATGTAGCCTAAACACAAACTTTTATTTTGGATGCGATTAATCGTTTGGCAGCCCTAAAAAATTTCTTAAACCCTAAACGATTTCCTAAGTTTAAGATTTTTTTTAATTTATTTATTTTATTTTTTATTTTTTAAGAAATAGTGATAAAAGTGTTTCCCATTCATTTCCTATGGGGGTCATTTTTGACTGAAGACCACGAGTGTATTTTTTTTTACGACCACTTAGCATGCTCGGATGATGACCTCAATTTTTTTTTGTATTCACATACCAAATGCCAGAAAAGTCACCAGGTATCATAACCTTCCGATGAAGCTGTGATTTATTTTTTATTTTTTTATTTTTTTTATTCAAAACAGAAAATTATTCGGTCAGAAGTGACGAGGACCATCAGAGGGTTAAAACGTAAACTAAAATCATTAGCTTTTGGCATTATAAGTGCAATGGCCAATCAGAGGGGCTTAGATTAGTAAACACTGAAAACACTAAATGTATTATTAGGTTTCAAAAACAAACTGCAATTTGCAAACAATGTTATTTAAGGGATCATATCTTTGATTGACTCAATGTTTTCATAGACCTTTATGGGTAGAGTATCCTGACGACGTAGCCACTTTCTCAATTGAGGATGAGTACTTGATTGGTGAGTTTTTAAACATGAATTATGATTATCCCAAAAAAATGTGGCAGAGAAGGCTAACACAGATTTATTTCTTCTCATAGGGAAGGATTTACTGGTACACCCCGTTACGGATGAGGGCGCTAGTGGTGTTACTGCCTTTCTGCCCGGGAAAGGCGAGGTAATGCATTCCTCAACAATGAATGGCACACCCTGAATGGATTTTTATTTCATCTAAGGGTGTGTTGACACTTGGCATGTTTGGTTGGATTAAAGGGATGGTTCACCCCAAAATGAAAATTCTGTCAGTGATTACTCTCCCTCATGTTGTTCAAACCCCATAAAACTTTCTTTCATCTTCATTTGATTAAATCTGAAAGGATGGATCACTCCTCCATAGGCTTCTAAGGGATTGAAACTTGTCGGCCCAGAAAAGTTATTAAAGACGTCGTTAAAATAGTCCGAGTGACTACAGTGGCTCAGTCTTGAGTTTATCAAGCGACGAGAATACTTTTCGTGCGCAAAAAACAAACAAAAATAACAACTTTCAACAGGAACATCCAAGGCACTCTCTTTAGAAAAGTTAAAAAGCCTTTATTTCCATGGCTTGGTCATAATCAACACTATTTAAAACACTCATACAAACAGGAAGAGCCTTAAAAGGTCTCAAACCACCAATCAGAAACCTCAATTTGGCAAATGACAACAGTAGGTTCAGAATTGTAAGATAATAACAAAGGCCACTAGATGGCCTCCTTGCCGCTTAGTACAGTATTTGTGAAAAACACATAAAATTTACAAGAAATGCATATATCACTACAAAAGAACCAAAAAAATCAAACAGAGAAATAACACCAACGAGTTCTTCGTTCAGGCCTGAATATTTATAAAAATAACAACTTTATTCAACTATTCCTTTCCTTAGAAAGTCTCGAGTGAGTTCACGTAGTGTAACAGGGTTGTACGTCACACGCAGGCTCACTATTGGCCGATGCTGGTCATGTGTGTGATGCGTGTGACGTACAACCTAGAAGCTTTGCGCTTCAAGGAAATGGCCGATTCACAACCTAACACTTCCTCTCGGTTTCTCTTGTAGGTCTGGTATGATGTTCACACTTTCCAGAAGCATGATGGGGATCAGAGCCTCTACATTCCTGTCACTATGAGCTCAGTAAGCCCTGACCTTTTCTGTTATTGACTCTTTCATTTGTTTGTAAAGATTGCATAAATTAGGAGCAAAAAGTTTTTTTTTTTTTTTTTGTTTTTTTTTACAATGTTGAAGGTTGGTTCAAATCAGGGTTATTATAGTTAACTGAAGCCATTAAAACATTTTTGTTGCTTTAAATAAAATAAAAATCAACTAAAATAAAGTTAGAATTTAATTTTCCTTGAATTCAACTTGCACTAAAATAATACACTAAAATAAATATTAATAAAAGCTATATTGACTTTTTTTTAACTACATATAAATGACAACAACTTGTATAACTATAGTAGTATAGTTATACAACAACAACTTGTATAACTATAGTAGTTTTCCAGGGTTATTATAGTTAACTGAAGCCATTAAAAACATTTTTGTTGCTTTAAATAAAATAAAAATCAACTAAAATAAAGTTAGAATTTAATTTTCCTTGAATTCATCTTGATGCACTAAAATAATACACTAAAATAAATATTAATAAAAGCTATTGACTTTTTTTAACTACATAAAAGTGACAACAACTTGTATAACTATAGTAGTATCTGTATAATAGTAAATACACACTGGTTCAGATTATTTTTAGGCATTTCCATGACGGGTCAAATGGATTTTTATATTCCAAACAGTTTTCCTATAGATTTATTTCAGGAATAGTTTCTATAATTGTTTCCTGCAACTATACTTTGCGCTTCAGTCTTTATCAAACAACTAAATCCTACCTTTCTATCCGTTTCGTCTCGTGTTCCAGATCCCAGTTTTCCAGCGAGGAGGGTCCATTATCTGCAGGAAAGACCGTGTTAGGAGGTCTTCCTCCTGTATGGAGAATGATCCATACACTCTCTATGTTGCTCTCAGTTCTCAGGTAATTCATCGTATCCTGGTTTGTATGTGAAGAAGCAGTGAAATCCAAACAGAATGTGGCTCTATACATGGATATTGTTTTTATCTGTTAACATGTTTACAGCTGGTATTAACATGCGTGTTGGTCGATCGGATCACATGTAGACAGGGGAGACGCATTTCCTTTTACACCTGGTGTTTTAATCTGTCCCTTGTCCACTTTCAACCACTTCTGTCCTGGGGCCTCATTTATAACTAGGGTTGGGTATCGAGAATCGAGTATCGATTGGAACCGGGACTAACTTTTCGTTTTTCCCGGAATCGTTCAAAAGTTAAAATTTCAATTCCTAGTTTCGATATTCACAGTCCGCCGAGTGGAAGAAGAAACTGCTGAACAACACCAACGAAGAAGCGTCTACCGGAAGTGTTGGCATAACCGCGCGAGTCGAACATGAGTAGCTTACGTCGGCGGTCCAAAGTGTGGCTTCACTTTTCTAAAAATTAACGAAATCTCGACAAAATGCAAAATTTGTGACAAGTATTTGTGAAAGAAGTTGTATTTCCTTCAGAAAGACCGTTGGTTAACAAGGTTAGCTAAACTTTTTTGACCCTGCCTCTTAAAAGAATCGAAATCGAGAATCGTTAGGAATCGGAATCGAAACAAGGAATCAGAATCGGAATCAGAATCGTTCAAATTCAAACGATACCCAACCCTAGTTATAACCGTTGCGTATGCACAAAACAGGCCCTGAAAGAGGCGTACGCCACTTCCGACGAATAAGTTGTGATTTATAACAACAAACTTGACGGGAAAGTTTGCGCACCTGCACGCAAACTCTGACCCATGCGTACGAACGCTTTGGAGATGGAGCAGTTTGGCGACACCGATGGTGAGCTCGAGTTAAATGTCTTTTTGGTCCCTTTTAGACAGAAAATCGAAGGAAATTATTCATATACAGAAAGATAATACAAATATAATTTCACTCCGCAAACCTATCACTTGAAGCAAATATCCATCCCTTCTTAAATATCCGCGCCAGCGAGCGCGTTGTGCCGTTTAGTGAAACTGACGCACATATAGCCTGGCTAAAATCTAACGGCAGATGTAAAGTAAAACCGTAAATCTTCATTACGAGTCCATCATAAATACAGTGCATGTTCACAATAACAGTTTAAATACATAAATGAATATAAACATATAGATTAAATATGCCATTCTCATTACTGGAGTTAAACACTTAAACTACATGAAATTATTACTGAGAAGTTGCAACATTTTTATATTCAATAAATATAAATATTTGTTGTGGATGTGATGCTTTTGAACACTTTTCCTCTGGCATGCTGTGTGTGTTTTAATGTGTTCACTACCTATAATTGCTTATTATGATAGCAGATTGTCTGAGAAAATGTTTTCGTGCAAATAATGCACAACAAGGTCTACCTGTGTCCATTAAAAATATAAATCAATTAAAATACTATTTGGCCAGTGGAAAAGATTGAGAAAAACTTTCTCTGAAATGAAATTTGCACTATTTTATTTTATTTTATTTAAAAAAACAAGGGAAGGATGGGCTACTAAATGTTTTTATTAATGTAATGTGACGGCACATTCGTATTTCATATTTTCCTAATGTCTTGCACCTTTAAACATGTTATCATGTGGATTAATAATCATATGCAAATGATATGCAGATGAGGATATCATCTCCATATATGGTTATTTCGGGGTGGAGACGCATGTGCGCGCATTCTTCCGCTGACTGGGATTTATAAAGTGAATTCTGCGCAGGTTCTGGCGTACGAACGGTTTTATTAGTCTGAATATTTTTTTACGTACGACATTTTTGGCTTTCGGGCGTACGTACATTTTTAGTGAGGATTCTACGCACAGTTTTATATCTTTTGGTCTAATGGACAAAATAAGGTCTCACAATGTACACGAACACAACTGGAGAACATACGGAGAGCTTCAGCTTTAGTTTCTGCTCTGACAGACGCAAGATCACACCAAACAATGAGTGTGTGTTAGAAATCAGGAATGATGACGTTTTTTTCCTCTTCAAACCAAACTTGGGTCTTCAGCCGACAAAGTTTAAATCCCGTCAATGTTCACACGTTAGTTCAGTAACGTTTCTTCTGTGGCTGTTTGAACGCATGTGATCACCTGAGCGTTTACACTGCGACAGCAATCCGGTCGAGTGTGTTTTCCACTACCTCTGGAAGTGTTCAGAAGCATTTTAGACGCCGTTTACACCTGTATTTAGTGTTGTACACTTGTGATCCGATCCACCAAAACACATTTTAATAGCAGCTGTACACAGGCCATCAGTGCTGCAGGTTCACAGCTGTCTTCTGCTTCAGGGATCTGCTGAAGGAGAGCTGTACATCGATGACTTCCATACCTTCAACTTTGAAACGTCAAAGCAGTTTGTCCACAGACGTCTGTCTTTCTCTGCCAACATGTTGTCCTCCAGGTTAGTCTGCTGTTTTCTTTAAGGCTGTGATGCCAAACCAACATTTAAAGAGCTGGTGGTGAAAGCCCACTGTGTTGTTGGCGGCTTGTGTGTGTGTGTGTCTGGGCCAAAAAAAAAAAATGCTTTTATGGTTTCAATGCTCTATATTCGTCATTTAAAATAGGAAACCCAAACTAGGACTGTGGATGTACAACAAGAAAAAAAGCAGTTATATCCACAAGTTTCCTACGCCCCATGAGGCCTTGCGTCAAAAGTGGGCGCGACTTCCGGTTGGAAGTAAACAAAGCGCGACTTGACATGCTTGATACTCGTTCATTCAACAGTTGACAGTCATTCAAGTTATAGCGATCCAAACTAGCTAACGATGTGGGAACACAACCTCAACGAAATTAAAAAGGGGTGAAATAAAAGTACCTTTACCCTCCGCAGTTTATTATAATAACATTATTAATAATCAATACTCATCAAGGCATGGTGACAGACAGTTGTGTGAGCTGACAAACAATTAAAATAAAAAATACACACTTAGTCATTGTGCTTTGGAGTTTATTCAAAATTAATGAATGTGCTACTGGAATACATTAACTGGCACATTTGGTATTCTGTCAACACAGGCTTTGATCCTGAGTTTAGGTGTAACATCAGTAGCGAACAGCCAAACACATGCTGATAGAGTTTATAGAACATTAAGAATTTAAACAAATGTACACAGGAAGATTCGTCGTCTTTTGGGAGGTGATGGAAACTACAGTCGTTGGCAGGATCAGAGACGGGCTCTGGCAGGATCACTGTGATTTCGTTTTCAGCTTATGTTCAAAACAATCACGTTTAAGCCACTGAACTAGTTTAATCCGGTTATACATACAACCGCGAACAGCACATGTTGTCCCTGAGCTCCGTAACGACATCTCTCATAAAGATTTGCGTCTTTAAACAGTAAAATAATTCTCAGAAAAACAGCTAGCCTCTTCGCTAACCAACACACAAAATACCATTGGAATGCTACTTCCGCTGCGTCACCGGAAGTTTCACCCACTTTATTTTTTACAGGAGCGTCCCTCGGAAACTTGTGGATAGAGAGCCTAAGTCCCTCCCCTTCCGGTCGACCACCATGGGCCCTTATTTCGGAAAAATATTGAATGGTAGTCAATGGCGAGAAACAACAAAATTTTGATCTGGTTTAAATTGTGCCCTGAATTGCACATATGATGTTTGTCAAGTCGCAGTTTGATGTAAAACCGTTGAGGTATAAGACTGTGAAAATACGTAATTACAAAGACTACAAACCCCAAAGGCGCACATTTTCTCAATGAATGAAGCTAACTTTACTGAGGCTAATGTCTGTCATTGTTTCTATAGTCTTATGTTATAATCGTAACGTTACGCCGTCATGCATGAGTGTGTTATACCAGACTGCACACACACGAGCAGTGGATCTCACTCGTTGTTTCGCTTCCTGGGAGATGTAGTTCATAGAGCGATTTCCACATAAAACTAAATGTTACTCTTCTGTTTTAGGACAAACTGCGACATTTTTGACTTTCAGAATTATCTTTTAAATTGACAAACATCATATGTGTAATTCAGGGCACAGTTCAGACGGAATAAAAAGATAAGTTGTCTCTCGCCATTGACTACCATTCATATCTTTTCCGAAATAAGGTCCCATGAGCCGGAAGCGGAGGGGCGGGACTATAGGCTCTCTATAGGTAATGCATTGACGTCACTTTCCCACCAGAACAACCCCCTCAGTCTGACTGAGTGGCAAAAGATCTGCTGCGTGACTGGCTTTAATAGGGGAAACTGCGAAAATGCGACTAAATCGAACAATTTTATCAATTTAAACTAAATGTTGGACTCAATATAGTGTTCCTTATAACTTAATAAAGATCCAATGATCCATGGATATTGACATGCAGACAGGAATCGACATTTATGTTTGCCTGATTTCGACACCGGGGAAATAAAAGCAATATAGACCTAAACATAAAGCAAATTTGCCTGTGAACACTTTATATAAATACAATATAGGTGTCTAAATACGGGTGATCACTTATATCAGTGTTATATATAGCCTATATATATCATCATATCGTCCAGCCCTAAAACTAAAAGTTCAGTGTTTATTTAAAAACATCCAATAATGCAGAATATGCAATGATACATATTTAATTGATGAGTTGTTAATATATGGGTATGGTTTTCCAGCTAAATTCAGCATATTGACACAAAATGATGCAAATCCAGCTTTCGCTGACTGGAGTCCAGTTGTTTCGATCCATTTGCTCCTCTTTCTATATCAGTCTGTAAAAATATACCTCTGATTTTTTTTGTCAAATCTAGTTGTACAGTCAATCGCAAAGCTCTTTCCCACTTTATATGTGTTGTGTTTGCTTTTCGCGGCATTCACGCTGAAAACAAATACAGCCGCTCAGTCTTTTTGCCACTCACCGTGAGGAACTGCAGGCTGACTCTATAGCTTATCATTTTGAATATGAATCATATTGATCATGTTCTTCACTCCAGACGGCCGTCGTAATGAATATATTCACGTATTGAAATGCTCAGGTAAGATGACAGAACAGCCAGAGTTCTCTCGCTCACCGAAACAAACCGGTTAAACATGATTCATCGGTCGAACACACAGAAAAAACTGAGCCGACTGATGCGTTTCTTGGTGTTTGAGAAATGTATAAACAGAACCACTGATCTGTGGACAGGAAAGTGCAGTCACGCGTCTCTTGTGTTGTCAGAAATCTGTCCCCGGACTCCCAGTTCTCCACCGGCTCCTGGATAGAAAAGATTGTGATCATCGGAGGCAGTCAGCCATCCTCTGCTACTCTGAGAAATGCAGGTCAGTGTCACTCTGGCTAGTCTAATATATGAAAGTGTTGTTGGTTTTCGTTTGATAAATTACTCATTGCCTTTTGCCATATCCTTTTGTTTTTAATATCAAGTGCCTTACAATCAATAAAATGAGATCTCAAACGATGAATTTAAATGGCATACATCATTTTGTAGAAGTCACTACTAGAGCCAGACCGATATATCGGCAGGCCGATATTATCGGCCGATATTAGGCATTTTCCAAACTATCGGTATCGGCAGTTATAATGGCCGATAAATGAATATTTCAAAAATAAAATAAAAACTGACGAAACACGCTTGAACCATGAGTTTTATAGTTTGTCCACCAGAGGGCACTCTACACAAACCCTGTTGGCAACACTCAAAGATCATCCCCATCAGTTCTCTTAACTGAAATAAGCAAGACAAAATTTGTGCAATTTGCTGTATGACGTTATCCATTACTAAATTATGGCTTGTCATAAACTAACTATCCACAAAGCTAGCTAATGCAACTCCCATCAGTCTGCTCTGTTGTGACAATAAAAGAAACAAGTTTCTTTTTAAAATGCATTAGCATATTATTTTAGTTGAAATTTATAAATAACTACAAATAACTAATGTTAGGGAAATCTGTTAATGTTGTGTTGTGTGTTTCTGAAAAAAATAAAAATAAATATCGGCCGATATATCGGATTTTAAAACCCAGAAATATTTGTATCGGTATCGGCCTTCAAAATCCTTTATCGGTCGGGCTCTAGTCACTACCGATAAATACCTATAATGATAGGTGAAAGGATAATGGTTCAGTCAACAATAATTAGCTGCTGACAGCATTTAGAAAACAAACATTTAATCAGTCGTACTTCTGTTGTTTAGGCATTTACAAATGGACACATGTTGCTGGGTTTGTCCAGCTCATATTGATACAAATAAATGTATTTGTAAGGGCATTTTTGCTCACTTTTGGTGCTGCTGTTCAAAGTAAATTTGGGTCCAGAAGTAAAACCAGTTAATATTTTGGGTACAGCCCGAAAAGTACCGTGTAATTAAGAGGAATTTACAGTGTAACTTTCTGTAATTATAGTGTACCTATAAAGTGCTTACATGTAAATATAACTAAGGGAACAATATGTAAAGTTTGGGTAACAATATTTATACTGTATTACTGTAAGTATTATAGGACAAAGGGGTACTTATCTATTTTGATACAACAATCTTACATTTGGGAGCAATTCAGCGAGAACATACACTGCGTACCTTTTTGTAATAATTGTGTATCAATACATACTGTACAGGCTTTTTTGAAATGACAGGGTACATCTATGCATTTATATATATATTTATATATATTTATTTATATATATAGCAAAAGTGCAGATGTTTAAGTTTGGGCTACCATGTTTCAAGGCAAGAAAAGCTATTGCAATTTTTTTAAAATACACTGGGAAATATATCTGGTTTCATGTGGTTACAGGGCAAGTGGTGCTTGTATAAATAAAGGTTTCCGAGTCAGTGATATAAGATTGTGTGTATGCATTTTTATTGTACTTACCCAGTAACTACAGGGAACGAGAGGGTAACAAACACCACTTTAATTTACAGCCTATAATTACACTTGCCCTATAACTACTCAAAACAAGAGGGTAACAAAGCACCACTACATAAAACAAGAGTATCTTTCCCCATTATTTAGGCAAAAGTTTCAATAGTTTTCGTTTTCAGTGCATTTTTGTTAAAAAGATTACTTTATAAATGCATAGATATGTACCCTGTAATTTTTAAAAAGCCTAAACAGTATGTACTGGTTCAACATTATTTCAAAAAGGTATGTTCTTGCAACCATTTCTGGATCATCTTACCCAGTTCAACGCAGACTCTGATCAGTAACGTCTGCTCTGCCCTCCACTGAATTTTTTTTATTGTGCTCCCTTACTGAAACTGTATATGTCCTGGTTGCTCTTATTTATCAGTTGATCCCTTTTTATTAGTTTTTTTTTTCTTCATTTATTTATTTTCTATTTTAATTTTATATTATTGTTATTAACGGTGGATGATATTAATAATTATTCATTCTGTTGTTTCTGCTGATATTATCATTCATTGAGTTGTATACATCTAAACGTATTTTGTTTTCTTTTGCTTTTTTGTAAAATTGTAAAATCCTAATAAAAATACTTATTAAAAAAAAAAAGGTATGTTCTTGCTAAATTGCTCCTAAATGTAAGATTGTTATATCATAATAGTAGAATAAGTACCCCAATACTAACAGTATAAATCAAGTTTAATTTCTCCTGGTTGTTATTCCCCAAACTCAAAATATTGTTCCTTTTATATTTGTACTGCAAGTACGTTATAGGTACACTATAATTACAGAAGGTTACGCTGTAAAATCGCTTTTAAATTATGCATTTAATTATGATTTTTTTTTTCTTTCTCAGATGGTACCGAGTCGACGTTAGAGTTTGAGTTCGACTCTACACATGCAGTTTTGACTCTACGCAAGCCAGCGGTCAACGCGGCGTCAGATTGGACTGTACTTCTGCGGTAACACAAGGATGACACTCAAACATCAGAAGAAAGTATGGCACTTAATGTCACATGACCAGACACGAGCATTACAAAATGAGACCAAACAGGGAACGGGATCATGTAGAGGGAAATTAAGAAATCAAATGTTTTTTAGATGATATTTGTATGTGTTGAGATCAATATGAATGCAAACTAATTTAGTTTGTTTGAATGAACAGGACCAGGATATTAAGAGGAGTGTTTGACGCTCTTAAACTGTGTGTGATTTCAGGGTGAACTTTTTTTTTTTTTTTAGATAATTAGCAATTTATTGTTGGGTTGATTTAAGGAATAACAGAGGAGGTTGATTTACTGTTTGAACAAATTAGGATTTTCTTTTTTCATCTCAGGTCGTGAAGTATTTTGGCATCAAAAAATAAATTTTAACATCCAGAAAAGCTGTTTGCACTAAGATTGTGTTTTCATTTTTAAGTTTTCACTGGCCAGCTTTAATCTGTGCATTAGAGAAAACAATAGCATAAACAAAATTTTGAATAGTAAAAAAAAAAATCATATTTTTGAGATGCAAATCCACGAGTCATCTGTACCTAGGTCGTGTAGGACATTTTATTAGGCTTTGTGCTGATCGAAAAGGACAAAGTGTATAAATTAGGGAGGAAATATGATATGACATTTTTCTGAAACCGACCCTATTGGTTGGACTATTAATAGATAATTTGAAAAAATGAAATGACCAATGAAAACCAACTTTTTAGTTGGTAATATTTCAAACTGTATTAATAGATGTTATGTATATCTTTGTTTCCTAGAGCACAAAAGCCATCAATAACGGTCAATAACAAAGTATTTAGTAGCAAAGTTTTGTTAAGACTGAATAATAGTTTAAAAAACAGGCTTTTTTTGCTGGTCTCTGAAACGACCTGATTTGTTCAGGTTTGAGTAGGTTTAGGTTTTTCTTTGTTTTTTTGTTGAAGGATTGAGACTGGTGTGAATTAAAGAAAAACGATTGAGAAAACGAAGGACAAGGAAATGTGAATAGAAACAGAAAATACCTTGTAATGTTGAAATAAACATCTCTAGCAACCTAGTAAAGAAGTAAAGAAAGTGTTCTTGTACGTCAAAAAACATCCAGCAAACACCTGATGTACAAACCATATATACAGGATCTTGACCAAATGTTATTTCCATCAAGAGGCTGATGTGCTGGAGACTTTACAAACACTTTCAATGAGTTTAAGATCTGGACTCAGAGGAGCAGATTCATGTGTTAATGATTCTTAAAGGGTTAGTTCACCCAAAAATGTAAATGTCATTAATGACTCTCCCTCATGTTGTCATGTTGAGAGGAGCATTAAAGGGTTAGTCCGAGAGCTTCATTGTGAATGCGTGTGTACAGTATACTGTCCTTGTCCAGAAAGTTAATAAAGACATCATCAAAGTAGTCCACGTGACATCAGTGGGTTAGTTACAATGTTTTGAAGCATCGAAAATACATTTTGGTCCAAAAATTACAAAAACTACGACTTTATTCAGCATTGTATTGTCAAACATTGAACAATCAAAACATTGTAACTAACCCACTGATGTCACATGGACAACTTTGATGATGTCTTTATTAACTTTCTGGACAAGGACAGTATACCGTACACACATTTACAATGAAGCCCTCGGACTAACCCTTTAATGCTCCTCTCAACCATTATTGCACAATCTGAGCCTGATGAATCTTGACATTGTCACCCTGGATTATGACCATGTGTTTCCTATGGTTGTTTAAGAGATGAAAATCTACACACTCCAATTAGGGTCAAGAACTAGAAACAACATAATCACAGCAATAATGATCCAGTCATTGACTCTTAAGCACTTGCCTTTTTTTTGTTGTTGTTGGGCGGTGAATACACAAATTGAGGTACAAGTCAGATTTATTTTCAGTGCTTAATAAAAGCATTTCATTCAGTGAAACGGGTCAGAGAGTCGCTTTATTCTAATGTAAATTTAATGAGAACATCCTATCCTAACATCGCGTTTTTGCTGATCGATCACCTTGTTGAAATTAAAGGTACATCTTCGTGTCTGACAACAGAATACAAGCTTAATGACTGCTGGAAATAAGTTGACAATTAAAAGAAAAGCTGAACATTGGTTTACAATATATATATATATATATATATATATATATATATATATACGTATATACATATATATATATATATATATAGATAATAATATATATATATATATATATATATATATATATATATATATATATATATATATAGTTTAAATTGCCTTTATTTTTTTGGAGTGTGGAAACTTTATGCAATGTCCAAAAACCAAGTATAAATTTCATCATGTAAAAATACAAAATAGAATTGTATGGTCTCTTTTATGTTGTTCATTTAATCAAGAAAATAAAATGTAATATGTCCCAGTTACATTTAATTTTCTTGATTAAATGAACAACATAAAAGAGAATTTACATGTGCTATATATAAAAAAAGAGTACTTTGTCTCAACTTTAAAACACCACTAATGAGCAATATCAAAATATTCAAGTCACTGGGAAAAAAACTAAATTAGCACCACTATGATGTCATCAGCTGTAAAGGCATTAAACGAGGGCTGAAGTGATGATGTATTTTTGTATCCGTTTCCCTCGACTAAAACCCAATGGGATTTTTCCACTGGCTTTTGGATTATTGCCGAAAAAGAGCTCTGTGACCAACAAAAGTTTATGATATTGCACATTTTGTCCATTATGATAGTAATTCATCATAACTGATCACAACTAAGCTTAAACACAATCACTAGAAGTAAATGAAAACGAACTACGGTCACATGACTTTCTGTAGTGGCATTTAGACACTTGTTAGCCGGGCTTTAATACATCACGAGATGTTATGTTGTAGAATAAATATCCTGGGTTATGTTCACCACAGATCTTAATTCTGGCATTAAACCAAAAACCCATTGACTTCAGGACTTCAGGAACTAGTGCTAAAATGCTAACAGGTATCACTCCACCATCTCTGCAGAGCTCAGTGTGAGTCGTCGTCAGTCATGGCTCTCATTAGCATGTCAAAGCTGAGGAAGGTCACAGCATTCACAGGGAACGCTCTGACGCTGTTCAGGAGAAGGCCTCTGAAGAGCACTCGCACGCCCTCTTCACACACACTCACGGTGATGCAGTGCAGAACACCAGCATACACTCGACCGCCACCTCCACACATCTGCAGGCGAGCCTTCACCACGTCCATGGGTGTAGCGCAGGCCCATGTGACCACACCAGCAACTCCACCGGCCAATAGCACTGCATCCTTGCCTAAAGCACACATGATGGTAACATTACTCAGCACTTTAATAATTTAGGCAAGTAGTCGTTTCAACCGGGCTTTACAAAACACACAACAGAATAAACTTACAAATATAATATACTAAATGTATATAAATATCAATATCTCATAAAATGTTATATTTTTATATATCAAATATTTTAGTAATTTTTATATTTCATTAACACTTTACAATAAGATTTCATTAGTTAACGGAATAACAATAAAAAAAAAACTCAGTTAATGTTAATCTCATCACACTGTTAAAAAAATATTGTTGGTTTAAAAATGAAGTAACATGGTTGCCTTAATTTTAAGTTCATTGAAATGGAAAAATTGAGTTAATACAATGAAGGAGATTGATTTAATCATTGCCATGTGATTGGTTGATTGCATTAATGAGAAATTGGGTTGTGTGTGTAATATGCAGCCATAACAATATTAATTGAATGAATGAATATTTATTTCTTAATTAATTCATTAAAGGAGAACTCCGGCACAAAATGAACATTTAGTCTAATTACACATTGTTACCTAGTCAACCGTTATCTGAGATTTGTTTTCATGATTGCCGAATGTAAATAGTTTTATCTCTAAAAACAGTTTAGCCTATAACGCTAGTATATAGGGCACAGAGTTATGACAAATAAAAATCGCTTGTTATTACCACTAACAAGGCTCAAAATAGCCCCACACTAACACGACAGCATAATAAGGGTCCTTACATTCAAACCGAAGCATTGATAACTTTGTCAGTGTCCATACAGTTTAATAAGAAGATATTTTATACACACAGTCAACTTCGCGAATACAGGAAGAAGCCATCTTTGAAAAATAGTCTCTACCAGTCGATCTACGAACGCCGATCCAAGTGCGCTGGTGAGATGTGAATAAGGTGATAAGGTGAGCGCGAACAGTAGTCTACATGTACATATTGAAGAGAAGAAAATAGTTCATGTTTGTGTTTCTTCCGGAAACAAGAATATGAGATTCTGCACAGTTCAGCGCACTTGGATCGGCGTTCGTAGATCGACTGGTAGAGACTATTTTTCAAAGATGGCTTCTTCCTGTATTCGCGAAGTTGACTGTGTGTATAAAATATCTTCTTATTAAACTCTATGGACACTGACAAAGTTCTCAATGCTTCAGTTTGAATGTAGGGACCCTTATTATGCTACCGTGTTACTGTGGGGCTAATAGTGGTAATAACAAGCGATTTTTATTTGTCATTAGTATTACTCTATGCCCAACTAGTGTTATACTAGCATTATAGGCTAAACTGTTTTTATAGATAAAACTATTTACATTCGGCAATCATGAAAACAAATCTCAGATAACGGTTGACTAGGTAACAATGTGTAATTAGACCAAAGGTTCATTTTGCGCCGGAGTTCTCCTTTAATTCCCAATCACCTGGCTGCTTCCCTTCCTCAGTCATCATCCTGCAGATGAGCTCGTACGGCAGAAAGTAAAGTCCATAACAAGGCACGTCTCGTAGGGCCAGAGCCCACGCTCCTCTGAAAAGCCCTCTCACCCCGTCCTCCCGTAAGATCACAGCTACACAATGCATGGGGCTTCTGTATTTACTCCCACCTGGCCTGCCCACCGTTTGGTTCTGCAGACGCACTTTGACCAGGTCTATCGGAGCTGTAACAAACAACTGTCGGAGGGGAGGATCAAAACAGCACAAATTAGTGACATGCAATGTGCTCCTTGAGATTGTTTTGGTGTTTTTTTGCAGGCTTGATCCCCCGACGTGCCTGTGCTAGTCCTGAGAAGCATCCAGCAATGAACACCGCTGTGAGCGGCGAGCGCTTGTTTTGGTCAGAGCCACTGCGGTTGGACCGCGTCAGGTAATCCAGGGTATTACAGTAGGAACCAAAGACCACAGCGTTGCTAAGGGCAACAGAGAGGACAGGAAATGACATGCCCTTAAAAAATCCATGGAACTGGAGAATAAAGCAAAAAGAAGATCTGTCATTAAAGTGACCTTTTATAAACGCAAAGATAACTTCTTAATTTTTGCTACCATACACGAGCCCGATAGTTTATCCATTCACCACCATTACCATCTATTCTGCTCACCAAGGCTGCATTTATTTGATCAAAAATACAGTAAGCGGTAATATTATATTATAACTGTCAGCAAACAAGAAAACAGCACAAAGGTAACTTCCACAAAGGGAGTGACTCTGGGACTGGAGCTGACACAGGAGCTGACTCGGGGATTGGGGCAGACTCGGGGACTGGAGCCGACACTGGAGCAGACTCAGGGACTGGAGCCGACATTGGAGCTGACTCAGGCACTGGAGCCAACAATAGAGGGGCTGGAGCCGACACTGGAGCGGACTCAGGGACTGGAGCGGACTCAGGAACTGAAGCCGACACTGTAGCAGACTCATGGACTGGAGCCGACACTGGAGCAGACTCAGGGACTGGAGCCGACACTGGAGCGGACTCAGGGACTGGAGCCGACACTGGAGCAGACTCAGGGACTGGAGCAGACTCATGGACTGGAGCTGACACTGGAGCAGACTCATGGACTGGAGCTGACACTGGAGCAGACTCATGGACTGGAGCTGACACTGGAGCAGACTCATGGACTGGAGCTGACACTGGAGCAGATTCAGGGACTGGAGCCGACACTGGAGCAGACTCAGGGACTGGAGCCGACACTGGAGCGGACTCAGGGACTGGAGCCGACACTGGAGCAGACTCAGGGACTGGAGCAGACTCATGGACTGGAGCCGACACTGGAGCAGATTCAGGGACTGGAGCCGACACTGGAGCAGACTCAGGGACTGGAGCCGACACTGGAGCGGACTCAGGGACTGGAGCCGACACTGGAGCAGACTCAGGGACTGGAGCAGACTCATGGACTGGAGCTGACACTGGAGCAGACTCATGGACTGGAGCTGACACTGGAGCAGACTCATGGACTGGAGCTGACACTGGAGCAGACTCATGGACTGGAGCTGACACTGGAGCAGACTCATGGACTGGAGCTGACACTGGAGCAGACTCATGGACTGGAGCTGACACTGGAGCGGACTCAGGGACTGGAGCGGACTCAGGAACTGAAGCCGACACTGTAGCAGACTCATGGACTGGAGCCGACACTGGAGCAGACTCAGGGACTGGAGCCGACACTGGAGCGGACTCAGGGACTGGAGCCGACACTGGAGCAGACTCAGGGACTGGAGCAGACTCATGGACTGGAGCTGACACTGGAGCAGACTCATGGACTGGAGCTGACACTGGAGCAGACTCATGGACTGGAGCTGACACTGGAGCAGACTCATGGACTGGAGCTGACACTGGAGCGGACTCAGGGACTGGAGCGGACTCAGGAACT
The DNA here is from genome assembly GCF_988280905.1 of Pimephales promelas. Classification (NCBI taxonomy): domain Eukaryota; kingdom Metazoa; phylum Chordata; class Actinopteri; order Cypriniformes; family Leuciscidae; genus Pimephales; species Pimephales promelas. Next base: position 3,292,725 of record NC_142772.1, on the reverse strand, counting down.
GAAGCCGACACTGTAGCAGACTCATGGACTGGAGCCAACACTGGAGCTAATTCAGGGACTGGAGCCGACGCTTGAGGGGCTGGAGCCAACACTGGAGTGGACTCAGGGACTGGAGCCGAGACTGGAGCTGACTCTGGGGCTGGAGTGGACCATCTTATCATAGTTAAGCCTATCCTCCACATTCAATGTAATTTTCCTAGTTCATGTTAGTTAATAAATTAACTAATGTTAACAAAACTTATTGTAGTGTTACCTAGAAATCGTATTACATTATAACTAATCTTATTACTTATAACATTATAAATGCCTTTACTGTCACTTTTGATCAATGCAATGCTTCCTTGGATAAAAGTATCAAATTATTTCAACAACAAAACACAAAATATTACTAACCAAACTTTTGAACAACAGTTTATGTAGCATAAAGATGCATTACAATTGGTGTCAAACTTCAGACTGCTAAGTAATAACAATGAACATAATTTTGAGTTAATGTTGCTGTTGTTGTACTTATTTAACATAATGTGAAACATGCAAACTAATGTAATACAGGTGAGAGCACCCCCTTGCAGAATCTACACATTGTTTATCATTTTTAAAAAATTATACGATCACAAAATTTGCATTTTGTAGTTATTTCAGCCCGTTGTCATCCCAAGGCGTCATATACAAGCTTTTGCCAAAGCATAAACATCCAACGCACATAGCACCCTTTAGCGTCAATATGAGACGCAGATATGTATGGGCCAGAAGGCGCCTCCTAGTGGTCTAACCCTAACCCTACCCCAGACCTAAACCTACCCATACTCTGTGTGTTATATTGACGTTAAAGGGTGCCATGTGCGTTGCCAGGTGCGATGCCTTGGGATGAGAATGCCTTGGTTATTTAGTACTGCCCTGGTTTCACATAACAGATATTTACATACAGTATATGCCACAAGATAAAATAATAAATGTAAGTACACAAAATATTCTGTTCACAAATTTACATTCCCTTGGTTTTTACTATGGTGTGTTGCTTCCTATATTAATGTTTGCATGGTTTGTGATAGTTATTCATGAGTTCCTTGTTTGTAGTGTTCTTCAGAAAAATCCTCCAGGCCCTGTACATTATTTGGTTCTCCATAGTCTGCTACTGTGTTTGCGTCCTCCATCTGGTTTCCTCATATACTCGTCTCCCCTGCCAACTAAGGACCGTCTTTATAAATGTAAGTGTTCTCAGTGTTTTATCCATCATCAATAAGTTGAGTTCATCTGATATTTTGTCTTGTGGTAAATATATTATTATAAATTAACTGACAAATTCTTGCTACAATATATAAGCCTGTAGCATAAAGAAGTATTCAAATTTGTGAACAGAATTTACATAAATGCTGCGTAATAACAACAATAACTAATCCGACAACTCCTAATCCCAATACTAATCCTAGTCAGATTTCAGTGGGTCACAGAATTCGCCATTACAAACAAGACTTTCTCACACGCACACACTATATACTATATATGTATATGAATTTTCCCTCTTATTGCACAATGTAGTGAAGACTTACTCCTTCATGTGTGTATGTTTTGACCACACAATCAAATATCCCTTTATACACAGACTGGGTCTGCAAGCGCACCTATGAACAAAACAAAGGAATAAATCTCAGTAATTGAAATCAAATCACCAAATCATCTTTTTTTTTTTTTTTTTTTTTAAACTGTCAAGGAAACTCACCTTTACTGTGTCCAAAGGGTGTCCGACAACTAAACCAACAGCACCTAACACCATATGATCAACCGTATGTGAATCATTTACAAGTTTGCAACATGGAACTGTGAATCATTTATAATATGCATGAATATATCTTATATAGTGATATATAATTAATTTATTTTTACCATGCGAAACAGTAGCCGACTATGGCGGTATCACAGTAAAGGGATAGAATTAGATAATACTTTATTCTTTCTGATACAGTACTAATTAATGATATATGCTATATGCTATTAATGGTATATGCTATTTAAAGGTATGGAGTAAAAAACGATGATACTAAGAGGTTTTTATTTTTGGGTGTTTTTTTTTCTTTTTCCTCCGTTTATAAACCGAGCAGATTAAAAATCAAAGCAAATATATTTTATTTGTCACCATACATTTGGTGCGTTTTGTTTTAAAGCCAAAGTTAAGAATTAGCCTACCTGAAATCCATCCCGCGATGAACTCCTCAAACGGCATGGCACATTTATCTGTAGCCTACAATATATAAATAATGAATAAAAACGAAAACTTTCACCATGTAACGTTAACGTTACATTAATCCCAGCTGAAAAATGTGTTCTATGTGCGCGTGAAAAGCGTGAGGGAAACTAATGAAGGTCCTGCCAAAGTTCAGTCAGCGAGATGATGAATAGCCTACCTACATTCAGAAATATCTCTTAATTCTCCAACACAAACGCGGATATCTTAAAGCTTCTGCCTACTTTCACGACATAACATTCTTGTTTCCATTTAATTTTATCCCACAGCAAGCATGTTGTGCAGAACTCTTCTTGCTTCAGGAAACTGTATTTTAACGACGACCTTCTGCTATGTCACTGACCTTTCCTGAACTCAACGAGTCCACATTATTTGAAGAAACTTACCTTATTGTTGTCGCTAAACAGAAAAAGATATGAGTTAAAAAAAACGTTTTTTTAAAAAAAAAAAAAAAAAAAGAGTTTCTCTACTGCCGTCTGGTGGTGATAATGTACCTTAACTGTTAACATATGTTTATATAGATTAACTCGACTGTTATTCTTGTCAACCATTACCTGGAAGAAAATTAATCTATAAACACACACACACACACACACACACACACACGTGATGATGAGACACTTGATCACAAACGCTATTTTTGTTGACTTCATATTTTAATTTCAGGGGAATAAACTGGATCTTACATCAACTGGAAAAAACATCATATTCGCATTTGCACTGTAATTAACATTTTGCATTCTAAATAAAATAAAAAGATCAAAATATTGACGACATAAATAAGTCCTTATAGATGTTTACTACAGAAATGTACAAGCCTTCATCATATTTCCATCAAAAGGAAGGGTCAACAGTGTAATTTTAAATGTAATTATATAAATTGATTACAGCTGTAATTACATGCAGGTATTTTTTAAAATTTAAGTACAATGTAAAACCATGTATTTACACACTGTAAAAATGAATATGCTTTATCTAATCAATATAAGTGTGGCAAAAGATTACAAGCAAGCAACATTATATACCATTTAAAATGAGTAAAGTTTGCACCAAAAAAATGTAACAAAGATATCTCACTAACAGACAGACGTCAAAGATTAATTGAGATCTCTTTATTTTATATTGCCAACATTGAAGACACCTGATGTTAACAAGCAGAATCACTGAAGGAGAAAACCGTCATTTTAAAACAAACCTAAAACAAACACAGATCACCATAATGGTGACTACAAATATGTTTTTTTGGTTGTTGTTGTAAGTTTTACTCATTTTAAATGGTTAAGTTTTAAGGAATTAATTTGATTAATAATTACTCAATTCTAATTTGTTAAGTTTAATTCATAATGATACTTGTAATCTGATTAGATAAAGCATATTCATTTTTACAGTGCACAGTTAGTCCACACTGTAAAAATAATCCTGTAAAAAAAAAACGGTAAACTACTGGCAGCTGTGGTTGTCAGCATCAAACTGTAAAAATACAGTGTTACTGTTTTTGAAATTAACAGCCAAATACCGTATTGTCAGCTACAGTATAAAACCCTAATTTAACGGCCATATGCTCTAACACAAAAACAGTAACACACCGTATAGTTACGGCAACCACAGCTCCCGGTAGTTTACCGTTTATTTTTTACAGTGTATTGTATTAAAGCCACTTAATATAAAGTGGGACCAAAACAATCTATGAACAGAATCCAATTAATTCTAATGCATATATATATTATCTGATATAGACGCTGTGGCTACTGCATGTTAACTTGACAGCATTTTACTGCATGAATTAGCATAAAATCTATTAATAGAACTCAGTTAGTACAGGTCCAGTTGTAATTCCTATTGTTCCTATCAACGTAATGACACACAGATCTGGAAGGGTTTAGACTTGACCCTTTCCTGGGATTCGATGGAAGGTTCTGGCCCTTCAGGAGCTGAGAATGAGAACCTTTGGAGGAGTGAAGTGAAGAACAGGAACAGTGTACTCCGTGCCAGCTGCTCACCAAGACACGACCTTTTCCCTGGAGAAATGTAAAGGATACACGTATGCACACATCATCTTGCATTAAACATTATCTGTAAGTGTGAGCAAAAAAATACAATAAAAGACTACCTGCAGAAAATGGATAAAATACTTCCCGTTTCCTGAAATTCCTTTGGTCATCTAGGAAGTGCTCGGGATAAAACTGATCTGGCTTTTTCCATTGTGATGAATCCTTCAGCACAGAGCAGAGATTACAAATCACCACTGTACCCTTGAGTGAAAGGAAACAGAGAAACATACTCGTATAATTAGAATTAATAACAGCAAAACTTTCATATCTGTAACTACAGTCCATTGTGAAAAAGGTCAACTTAAGCGTACATTTAAAAATAATTTTATTTTTTTTGCTAAAAAAATACTTTTTAAATATGCTTTAAATGAATGTACTTAAGTGCGAAATTAATTCCGACACTTAACTGCATGTTATTTGCAATTAAATAAAAATGTATTGTAATTAAAATTCATAATAAATGTAGGAACTGAACTTAAGAGTGCATTTTTTTAGGCTTACTTAAGTACATTTTTATGTCATTTCATAATTATTTCTATTGTCTTTGAAATGGTTAAAGACCATGACCAGAAATTATGGTAAACTAAAATATACTTTAAAGTAATTTCTATTAAAAAAATTGTATGTATTTAAATAATTTGGACTTTACATGTACTTAAGTATGTTACTCAAACAAGAGTACTTCTTTAAAACATGACAAAAGATTACTAAAACACGATTTAGAAGGTGTAAAATGTAAATGTAGACTTTTTGAAAGTGTACTTGAGTGTTTTGAGGAACACTCACGTACTTTTAAGATTTGAAAAACACTACAAACATTCAATACAATTATTTTAAGGTGACGTATTACATTGTACTTACTTAAGTGAGTTCTCTACTAATTAACTACATGTGCTTACTATAGAGTTACAGTTAGGGTTGGGTTTTGAATAGTTAGTTACTTGTAAATATGCATAATTTACTATAGTAAGTACATGTAGTAACATGCAACTATGTCATCTTAAAGTAAAAGTGTTGCCCTTCTTTTTTACAAAGAGCATTAACCAATATCAGGGGTTTTCAAACTACAGATTTAGTTTAATCAGGCTCTTTAAAGGGGTGGTAAAATGCCATTTTCACAAGATGTAAAATAAATCTCTGATGTCCCCAGAATGTGTGTGTGAAGTATTAGCATATAATACCCCACAGATATTTTTAAATAGCATGTTAAAGTTGTCACTTTTGTAGGGTTTGTAAAAAACGCACCGTTTTTTGCCTGGCCCTTTAAATGCAAATGAGCTGCTGCAGAGGGCGGGGTTTCAAGAGCTCCTGTGTGTTAGCAGCTGCGATCAACGCAGACACACTAAAATGACAGAAACTGTTCTCCCTTTATTGTTAAAACGAAGTCAGTCAAAGATGGAGAGATTTAAGAAGAGGTGACAACATGTAGAATGCAACAGGACGTCTCTGAATGGTTAGTTGATGCTTTTATGTTGCTGATGTGAAGTTAACTATCTTTAACTAGCATATTGTGTCATGCTAATCTATAAATTTCACTTTTCTTACTTTAGTTAGTGTGTAATGTTGCTGTTTGAACATAAACTACATTATCAAAGTATCATACTTCAACAAGCATATTGTGTCATGCTAATCTATGAGAATTTTGCAAGATGTAAACAACACTGGTCCAGAAGCACTTCCTGTTTCAGTTTTTTAACACTACATAAAAGCTGGGATAAAATACAACCAACAGAATATATAAAACTGAATCAAAAAGTTAAACAAACATCTTTAAGATGTTTTCTTTACATGTGAAATAAAGAAAACAGTTACAAACCGAAACAGGAAGTGCTTCTGGACCAGTGTTGTTTACATGGTCTATATGAGCGATTTATAGATAAGCATGACACAATATGCTAGTTGAAGTATGATACTTTGATAATGTAGTTTATGTTCAAACAGCAACATTACACACTAACTAAAGTAAGAAAAGTGAAATCATACTTTACCACCCTTTTAAGAACATTTGAACACTTTTCCTTACAAACCTTGTTCAAATATGCACTATGTTCCCAGTGCAATTTACAAATTACCCAAAGGAAAACATATAAGCAAACGGACAAAAGAATCCAAGAAGTGCAACCATACCAAATTTCATTATAACAATAGTACAAAACTAGAGCAGAAGTACTTTAGGAATGAAGTATCCAGCCAGCACAGAGTCTCGACTTGTCAGACGGGGAGCGATCAGAGGTAAGATGTTGCTCACTCTCTGAGTTTCATGAATAACTGCGTTTGTGTAAGGCATACTGGCTCGGTCTACCAAACATGGCTGCCGAGACTTCCCAATTACGCAGTCGATCTCATCTTGAACTTTCTCTATGAAGAATTACAACAATCATACAGCTGCATACAATGTTAACAACTATTTAGTGGGATTAATCCACATCATGAAATATATTAAGCAAGTCTATTAATATACATTTTTATAGCAATATCACAAAATAGATGTTTTCAAGTTCACTTACCTTGGACTTTGGGGTACTTGATCATTAGAAGTAAAGCCTGTCGTAGGGTGTCACTCATGGTCTGTGTCCCAGCCTTCAACAGGTCCACAGTGATACAGGCAAGATTATCCACAGTGAAAGCAGCCTCTGTATCTTTCCTTCTCTAAAACAAAGCCATGATTCAGACAACATTGGACCAGATTTAATATTCAATACCAAAAATTCTATCAAAGCATAAAACTGTAGTAGTAGTAGTCCTAAAAAAAAGTTGTATGACCCTACAAGTTTGATTAAACCAATCAAACATGAGGAAAGTAATCTAGATTTTTTAAACTGAACTTGGTTAAGGTATTTCTCTGATAAAAGGGTTGGCTTTATGTACAAATACAGAAGATTCAAGATTTTTTTTCTGAGAAATGCTAATGGTCTTGTCCACTTCAATGATGTATGCTAAGCTATGCTAAAAGTGGTACCGCCAGAACCAGAGATCGGCTGAATGGATTCAAAAACGGTAAAACTCAACTGTTTAACTCTGGGGGAGTTGTAAAATGAGCCTATTTCCAAAAAAAGTGGAGTATCTCTTTAAGACCAACTAAGATGGGTCCTCCGTGACCACTGGACTTAGGAGCTCCGGGACCATCGGAGTGGGGTCGTTTAGGACCACTGGATTTGGGACCACAAGAGTCGGGTCCTCCAGGACTATCGGACTTGAGATCACTGGAGTCGAGTCCTCCAGGACCAAGAGACTTAGGATGTCTAAGACCACCGGACTTGCAGGCGCCATTACTTGGGAAATGAGAGGAACCCTCCTTCTCCTCAGTTTGCTGGGTTGAGGCAGCGCAAGGAGGGAAGTGTGTGTGGCCCAAACACACTGGAGGGCGGTAGTATAGCGGGAAAGAATGGCCTCTTTGGCGTGACTGGGAAAGCGGGCAGCTCTGGTACAGCTGGATGAGCAGGGACCACCAGACTTGGGACCACCAAAGTCTGGTCCTCCAGATCCACTGGATTTCAGACCACCAGACTCAAGTCCTCTAGGATCACCGGACTTGGGACCACTGGAGATGGGTCTTCTGGGACCACCGGAGTCAGGTCCTCTAGGACCACTGGGTTTGGGACTATCAGAGCCGGGTCCTCCAGTACCATGGGACTTAGGAGCTCTGGGACCACTGAAGTTGGGAGTACCAGGATTTGGGAAACGAGAGGAACTCTCCTTCTCCTCAGCTTGCTGGGTTATGGCAGATACTGGTAGCTCAAGGGCTGGAGTGGAAGGAGGGAAGTGTGTGTGGCCCAAATACACTGGAGGGTGGTAGTATAGCGGGAAAGAATGGCCTCTTTGGCGTGACTGGGAAAGCGGCCGGCTCTGGTACAGCTGGAGGAGCAGGGACCACCAGACTTGGGACCACCAAAGTCAGGTCCTCCAGATCCACTGGATTTCGGACCACCAGACTCAAGTCCACTAGGATCACCGGACTTGGGACCACCGGAGTCAGGTCCTCTGGGATCACTGGGTTTGGGACTATCAGAGCCGGGTCCTCAAGGACCATGGGACTTAGGAGCTCTGGGACCACTGAAGTTGGGAGTACCAGGATTTGGGAAACGAGAGGAACTCTCCTTCTCCTCAGCTTGCTGGGTTAAGGCAGATACTGGCAGCTCAGGGGCTGGAGTGGACGGAGGAAGGAGGGAAGTGTGTGTGGCCCAAACACACTGGAGGGCGGTAGTATAGCGGGAAAGAATGGCCTCTTTGGCGTGACCACCAAAGTCAGGTCCTCCAGATCCACTGGATTTCGGACCACCAGACTCAAGTCCTCTAGGATCACCGGACTTGGGACCACTAGAGATGGGTCTTCTGGGACCACCGAAGTCAGGTCTTCTAGGACCAGTGGGTTTGGGACTATCAGAGCCGGGTCCTTTAAGGACAATGGGACTTTGGGACACGAGAGGAACTCTCCTTCTCCTCAGCTTGCTGGGTTAAGGCAGATACTGGCAGCTCAGGGGCTGGAGTGGACAGAGGAAGGAGGGAAGTGTGTGTGGCCTAAACACACTGAGGGAATGGATGGTCTCCTTTGGCGTGACTGAGAAAGTGGGCGGCTCTGGTACGGCTGGAGGAGCAGGGACCACAGGACTTGGGACAACAGGAGACGGGTCCTCTGAGACCACCGGACTTAGGAGCTCTGGGACCACCGGATTTGAGACCAGCGGAGTCGGGTCCTCCAGGACCACAAGACTTGAGAGCTCTGGGACCACCGGAGTCGGGTCCTCGAGGACCACAAAACTTTCCTTTCTCGACATTTTCAACCCCTAACATGGGTTGTGAACGCTATTTCATGTTGACTTTGAATGAAAAAATATGAAGTTATGATGCTTGCTATTGAAAGATTGAAAAAGTCTTCATTATCTTACCTTATCGATCTCTCCAATGTAGGCATCTATGAAATCACGATGATCAAAAGGATCCCAATCCTTCTTTTGTTTCTCAATTTGTTTCTTAATAAAGGCGGTTAGCTTTGTGTAGTTTGATTGAATAGTTTTATGTGATCCATAGAAACGTTCGGCAAGCCCAGGAAATGCATTGTAAAACTACAAATATATAAAAATAGAAAATTTGCATTAACATCAACTTTAATAACATAATCTGATTCAAAATAAAACCTAGGAGGCACTGGTGAACAATATACCGTCTAATAATTTATAAATAGATCAAATAAGTGTATTTGGAAAAAAAAATGTAACCTTCGTATTTCAGAGAAGGAACAGTAAAAAAGTACCTGAATTTGTGGAATATTTTCTATGAACATGGAGTCTGAATTTAGAAGTAGGTTCTGGAAGTCAGTGAAGCTGTGGTCAAAACGCTTCCCAAACACAAAACATCCAATTACATTAGCAGCGGCATTGTTTAAGGCGTCATGAGGATCGAAAGGGCATCCTGTCAAGGATAATACTGTTATAAGCAAAGAATGGGTAATGTCTCAAATCTCTCAAATCTTAATTGCATTCATCATTGACACAAAAAATGCCATTGGTTGTAGTTAATGTAATAACCAACATGACATTCTTGTTCGAAAAACAAAGCGGAGAATATGTATCATATATTAGTTCTTTTTGTAGCTTGAGAAACACTATGAATCACTATGCATGGAAAAGAAAATACACTTTGTGTTCGACTGAAGAGCAGCATACTGATTGGAACGATATAAGAGTGAGTAAAATGTTGTGTGAATTGTACCTTTAAGACTTGTTACAGAGCTTTGTGAGCGTGTTGTTAACAAACAAAGTCGCCAATTGATATATTATATAAACTTTTTCTCGCTCTGACTCAACTCTTTGGGAAATTTTCTTTAATAATGGCATGGAATATGTGTTGTAAACTAGAAATATTAAAAAGTTTGAATCTAATGTTTTAATTCACAGCACCAGCAACTAATTAAGCAGGGGATTTGGCAAACAGTCCCAGAAACCGGGGTAAATATAGCATCACACCTTGTTCTTCCTCAAAGGTCTGACACAGAACGATGCATTCTTGTTGAATGTGAACCTCCAACGCAGTTTTGCCTTCAGCAAAGGCCTTCAGGTGAGAGGTGATAAAATGCCTCTGCTTCCTCCACTTGTGTCCACTGCTCATAGAAATACCTGGAAAGTTCATAAAAATCAATGCTATTTATTTTAAACAATTTGCCAGCTTAATAGCTTGCAGCCACATAATTCACTGGATTTGAAAAACAAAAACTTATACAAGAGAACCTTATTGTTGAGTGACTGGGTTTTGATGTTTAGATTCAGGTAAACTGTAAGCTAATTCTGACACAAAAAACACTAAACTCACCATTTAATTGAAATACTTCTTGAAAAAGAGGAGATATGGCCCGATCCAGAAAGTTGTCTCCTTGTGTCACCAAAACCTCCTTTACCCATTCATACCCAGATACCAGCACAATCTTGTCATAACCCATTCTGAGGCTGAAAATGTTGCCAAATTTGGCAGCCACCTGCACGATAAACAAATTAAATTAAAATGTATATAGTATGAATTTATTTAAATGCAATTAGCTGAACTTTAGAGTACTTTGTTTTAGGATCTTTATTTTTTATTTTCCATGGACTCTTATTTTGACGTTATTTTGTCCCATACTGACTATTCATTTCCTGTTTTTCCATGTTTTTTGATTATCTTCATACCTATCTAGTTTAGTTATTATTATCACGTTGCATAGCCCTATGTTTCATATGTTTAGCATTTAAGTTAACTTTATGTACTGCTCTGTAGTTTTTATCATGTTTTGATTTCGCGTATTTCTTCTAGTTTCAGTAAACTGCATTCAATGAGATCCAATAATTGATTCCAACAAAAAAGTACTCTTATCAAATAAAACTTGCATGTCATGTGTTTAAATATATTTGTAATTACACATGATAACATTGCAATTCTGTAGATTAAGTCAATGATTTTAAATGTACTCAAAGTAAAACGTGGTATTACAGTGTCGTTGTTACAGTTACATGTCGTTACTATAGTTATTACAATAATTTGTGTATAATTACATGCAACTAAACTAACATTAACCATACCCTAAACCTACAAGTGCATGTTGTTCATTATTATTACTCAGTACTTAAATAATTACACTGTAACACAGACAAATAAGCGATCGTTTCGCTTGATAAGACCCTTATTCATCGTCTGAAATCGTTTAAAGCCCTTTGAACAGTTTTCAGTGTGCACTGAAACTGTCTTTATGACCTTGAACCGTTTGTTTCCCATTGAAGTTCATTATATGGAGAAAAATCCTGGAGTGTTTTCATCAAAAACCTTAATTTCTTTTCGACTGAAGAAAGAATAACATGGATATCTTAGATGACATGGAAGTGAGTAAATTATTAGCAAAAGTTTTTTTGTTTTTTTGTTTTTTAAAAAGTGAACTACTCCTTTAAGCGCGCTTGTTTTTCCACGAGGGTCACCTACCACATTGACCGAATTAATTCAACTTTAAAATAAATGAATTGTAATAGCGTCCAGCTGCAAAAAGTTACATCAGGTTCAATTTACGGTTCCTCTGTTATAAAACAATTCGCTCTTTGTATGATTTTTCAGATCGTGACGTCAGTGTCAGAACAGTTGTGCTAATATTGCACAAAACAGCGTGTGTAAACAAACAAGGGCGTGTGTGACTTTAGAAACACTTCAACCCCAACAAACTCACTCTAACTAACTCAAAAGATCAAAATATAAAACATCAGGGTTTTCATCGTAGCTGCTCTAGAACTGCTCTTTAACGTGTATGTGTGTGTGAAATAAATACGATTGAAACTTAGCCTACCACATCCATCGCACGACAGTTGAACCCGATGAAAACGTTGCCAAGAAACGGAAAACCCCATGGTCCCGGTGGGAAGTTTGGCGCATTCTTACTCTTCCAGAAATCAAAAACGAGTAACGATACGAGAAGAAGTCCCAAAAAGCTCTTGACATCCAAAACATTCAGTAATGACATCAAAAGCATGGTGGCGCTTTGGGCAGAGTTTGCTTCCAAAGTCCATTCAAGTTCACGCGTCAATCTTACCAGACTGCATCACTGCGAGGAAGACTACAGCCTGTGAAACAACACGACCATAATAAGGCGAAAACTGTTGAAAACATGAGGCGAAAACTGTTGACTCACACAGCAAAGCCAGTGACAATGGCACAAGCTTGTACAAGTTACCAAACCATATATGATAGGCCATTATATTAACTGTAAGGAGTTTTACAATTTATATATATTGCTATATTTGTTAGATAATAGGCCTATTGATATTCTGGTACATATATTTTTTAACCTGTTTAATCTGCCAGGTGAATTTAATGTTTAGGCTTGTTGTAAAACATACTTGCCATGACATTTCAGTGGTCAATATCCAGTGTTGGGTTAGTTACTATAAAAATACTAGCTACTAATGACATCTCCAATTGTGTAATTAGATGACTAATTACTCTAAAATGTATTACATTTATTAATAATTAATTTCTAAACCCCATATCAACCTCAACCAGTTGAACAAAGGAACAAAAGGATCGGCTGCACTTTTGATTCTTTCAAACAAACAACTGCATAAATTATTCTTGAACTGACCAAAGTGTGTAAAGACAGAATGCTACATTAAAAACATACATTTTAATATATAATATGATGTTAAATCCACTATTGTTTTATATATAATTGTTGTCTATATAGGGCTACTGAATGCAATTTCATCAGAAGTAACTGTAATTAATTACAGAATAAAAGTAATTAAATTACAGCAATTAGATTAATTACTTACAGTAATTAGATTAATAATTAATTACACCTAACAATGTTTACAATTTAGATATCACTATGTTTATAATGGTTAGATTGATATTTTTGGTTTTATTGAAAGGATAATCCACTATCGTGGTCGTTTTTACTCTGTTTTTCTGAATTAACGAGTTAATTGTCTCAGAATTACGAGATAATCTTTCATGGAAAAAAGTTTTTACTCTGTTTTTCTGAATTAACGAGTAAATTATCTCAGAATTACGAGACCATTTTTCATGGAAAAATGTTTTTTCTCTGTTTTTATGAATTAACGAGTTAATTATCTCAGAATTACGAGATAATTTTTGATGGAAAAAAGTTTTTGTTCTTTTTTCTGAATTAATGAGTTAATTATCTCAGAATTACGAGATAATTTTTCATGGAAAAATGTTTTTGCTCTGTTTTTCTGAATTATCGAGTTAATTATCTCAAAATAATGAGATAATTTTTTTTTATCCCTTTATTTTCAATTTCCATGAAGAAACCCACATGCACAATGCCACCAAACAATAACTACAGTAGTATGGCTAAATATATTTCTTAAGCAATATCATTGTACATGTTACATTAGGCTGAATACTTAAATAATGAGATAATTTTACATGGAAAAAAGTTTTTGCTCTGTTTTTATGAATTAATAAGTGAAATATCTCAAAATTACGAGATCATTTTTCATGGAAAAAAGTTTTTGCTCTTTTTTTCTAAATTTATGACTTGATTAAAAGTATGAGTAACTCATTAATTCATAAAAACAGAGTGAAAAAAATGTTTTTCAAGAAAAATCTCAATCTCGTTTAGCAAAATCAAGTCCTAACCCCTAAAAGTTAGCCCTATAAGTCATATGTGAATAACACTAATGTAGAAGCACCAAACTGTAAACTTGTCCCTCAAATCTGATTGGTTGATTAATGTTGTTTTACAATCAACAAAGATGTCGATCCAACACCTTGTACTTGATGAAATCACGTTCACCTCCTCTGGTGTGGTGTGTCTATAAAAATTAGTTTTATTTAAGAGCTTTGGACATTTGGAAGTGGGTGTTCTCTGTCATTAAAGCCTGTTTTTGCTTGCGTCAGCAAGATTGCAGTAGGATTGGAGAGAGATGAGCTATTTTATGGGAGAAAAGAAAGAACAGGTGCACGCTTTCCAGGATACACACTGCAGATGCTGTCTGAAATCAGAAAACAAAAGAAGCTCCCTCCCCCCCGCTTTCCTCTGGCTAACAGCACAGTGTCCCGGTCCTGCATGCTTTTCTTACATTTCTGTACAAAATGTCCCTGTTTGCACACATATACACAGATCCACCATGTCCACAGTCTCCACATGGTTCCTTCTCACTGCATTATTGGGAGGGGGGGGGGCGAGGAACGAGGGAGCGCTCTTTTAAATGAACGTTTTATTTTGAGAGACTGCAAGAAGAGCACAGGGCGGCTTTAATGCCTACAGTATCATGTCAGGTCCGTTTTACTACTTACAATACTTAGCCTATTGTTTCAGATCGACTTTACAGAAAATAATGACCTCCTCTGATCAGGCTCATAATAAAATAAATTTGTCACAAATTGATTTAGTTACGTAATATGCAGCAAACTGGTTCACTCTTCCTTTATTGTTTCCACGAAGAACCATTAACATCCATGCACTCTAAAAAATGCTGGGTTGTTTTAACCCAATTTTGGGTCAAATATGGACAAACCCGAAATGTTGGGTTAAAAATGTAATGTAAAAATTTAACCCAACGGCTGGGTTAGTCCATATTTGACCCAAAGTTGGGTTAAAACAACCCAGCATTTTTTAGAGTGTGGAAACTTTCCATTGCACAAAATGTTCTTTTATAGTGGAAAAGCTGCTTTATATTAATAAATGATCTTCACATGGTTCTTTTAGGAAATGTTCTTTGGGGAACCAAAAATGGTTCCTGCAAACCTCCAGACAGTGCATGAAATAAATTCTTAAATGATCCCAGCAAACAAATTTAGGTTCTGGGAACGTTAGTTTTTGGTTCCCAGAACGTTCCTAGAACTTTCCCGTTCCCGGAACGTTCTCCTTACGATATAAAAATGGAACGTTCTTATAACGTTCTTGTTTGGTTCCCCAAAAAATAACCTCATGGGACCATTCGGGAACATTAGGGGAACGTTCTGTGTTTGCTGGGTTGAAGTATTCAGTTCAATTGTAAAAGTCCATACCAAACCCACTAGTGTGTCCCGTGCCGATGTGCCATATGGGTTTTCTGCTGTCAGAATTGATTTATGAAGGTCCCAAAAATGGATGCATCCGATCCTTCCATGTGTCATTAGATATATTTTTTTAATTGCTTCAGATAGGACACCAGGCAGAGAGAATGTGCATGTATGAGGTGTGCAGGTTGAATTCCACAAGAGGAGTGGCAAGAGAGTGAGAGATCGACATAGAAAAGACTCAAGAGAATAGAGAGAGAGAGAGAGAGAGAGAGAGAGAGAGAGAGAGAGAGAGAGAGAGAGAGAGGTGCGCAGTGCTGCAGCATATCCCTCTCAATGAAGTCTTCCCAGGTCTGTCTGCCTGACTAACTAGTGCTGCAGCGGAGGAGAGAGGGAGACGGGACACACACACTCTCTCACACACACTCACTCCAGTGCTGCAGGACTGCATGAGACGAACACAGATCATATCCACACCAGCATCAGCATCGGCTTCATCCATCAGCGGAGCGACAGAGACATCCAGAGCCTGTCAACGCCACTATGGCACAAGCCGCCAAACATCTGCGCAAGAATAAGGATTTAGAGGCTCTCGCCGAACAGGAGAGGAAGGAGAAAGAGGAGGAGAAGGCGAAGAAAAGGAGCCGCTCGCGGGATAAAAAGCGCAAGGTAGGGAAGAGGGATGATAAGTTGACAGCAGAAGGAAGGGAACTGGTTTAGAAGCATAACACACACACATCTGCTGTTAACACGTGCATGCACAGGTGAGGAGAAGCACGCCGAGGGTCATGGCATGATGAGAAGGATCACATGGCCACACAAATGAACGGTTATTGTCACAGAAAGAAATATTGCAATGAATTTTCAAACATATTTAGGCTATTAAATCATTGAAACTGCATTTATTCTGGTCATTGATCTTTACAACAGAATTGCATCACTTCAGTCTTGCAAGAGTTTGAATACAGCCTATACATTAACACTGTTTCACTCACTCTAAAAGTCAGCTGTTATGATTGCATATGTACATTTCGTGCATGTAGTATGAATGCAAACATTTGTTTGAAATTCATATAATTAATTTAACTGCGTCGCATCGTTCAAATCTGTAATAGGCTGAAAAAAGCAAAAAAGATGCAATTATGTTTCAAATTAAAATTATAGTCTACACTCTCAGAAAAAAAGGTACAAAAGCTGTCTCTGGGGCTGTACCTTTTCAAAAGGTACACCTTTGTACCTTAATGGTACATATAAAATGTACATATTAGCACCTGTACATATTAGCACCTAAAATGTACGTATTACCACCTAAAATGTACATATTAGCACCTAACTTGTACATATTAACACTTAAAATGTACATATTAAAACCTAAAATAGACATATTAACATCTAAATGGACATATTAGTACCTAAAATTGACATTAGCACCTAGAATGTACATATTAACACCTAAAGTGTACATATTATCACCTAACATGTACATATTAACACTTAAAATGTACATATTAAAACCTAAAATATACATATTAACATCTAAAATGTACATATTAGGACCTAAAATTGACATATTAGCACCTAAAATTTACATATTAGCACCTAGAATGTACATATTAACACCTAAAATGTACATAATAGCACCTAAAATGTACATAATAGCACCTAAAATGGACATATTAACACATAAAATGTACATATTAGCACTTAAAATGGACAAAAGTTTACCTTTTGAAAAGGTACGGTCCCAGTGACAGCTTTCATACTTTTTCTGAGAGTGTATAACAGTAAAAGCAGAGGTGCTGATAAGTAGCTTTAACAAGCAGTCTGTTCTCTTAAAGAAGAGCAATTTCATGCGTATAGAAACAAATGATTGCACGTTTTCTCTCCTAAAATCAAACAGAGATTCATTTTAGACTGGTGTGGTTGTAAAAGGGTTTGTTGCACTTTCTGTTCATGGAGCTCCAACACTTATAGACCATTTTCACTGCAGAGTTTCATATTACAGCACCTTGCTGAGAAGGGTGCTTATGTGCAGTGGATATCCTTGATCTCTCTTTCTCCTGTTTGTTTTCTCCACATGCTCAATGTAGAAAGCACGTCTTCGGCTGTCGGCTCGATTGTCCGTTTCAAAATGAGAAACGAATCCTATTGGCCAAGTGTTTTGTTCCCGATCCTCCTCGTTTAATACATCACCTCTTAATAACTGATTGTTGTTTATGAATTTCAGCCACACATAACCATATAGCCATTCTTTTTTGTTGTAGAACGCAGTGTCGAGTGTTTGAAGACCTGCAGTGGATAGTTTTGTTTCTGCCATACTGCATCATTTCAATATTTATTAGGTGTCTCATATCAGCTCTGAGCCTTAAAAGTCATTATGAATAGCAGAAATCAAATGCAAGCACTTTAAAATGTTAGCTGTTAGTGGGCCATCTCCTTCAAAATGAAGTTTTGTAGACAGAATGTTGACAGCAACACAGTTTTTAAGATATGTTACATACATAACTTTCCAGCAAATTCTTCTTTAAATATAAGGCTATTGAAAACCTCTGCACTGTCCGTTGATTGCTCACGCTTTCATTGTGGATAAAGTCACATATCTTGCTTAAAGTTATGATTGATTTGAGAATCTATTTGTGGAGGCTTGTACTCTGATGCAGCGACGGCGACGATGCTGATACTGAGGGTTTTATAATGTGAGTTTTCATGCTGTTATCTCTTAATCTGAGCATATTCAGTCAAACCCCTCAGTTACATGAGATGCAATGCAATTTAAGTCAAAGTTACTGCCTTTTGCAAGGTTTTGAGGACTCAAAATTGTGATTTGAAAACCTGTGGAAACAAACATTCTCTGACACAAATACATATGCATTACTTGTGTTTAAAGCTGGCCTTGTTCTTTTGTGCAGAGACAGCATTTTTGCATTTTATTTTTAACTCCATGCATGCTCCTTAAGAAGGATTTATATGCTAAAGGAGAATTATTGCCTTGTGCTTCCCTTGGGAAAAAACATCTATTAGTCTTGTCTATCACTGTATACACTGTAATTCTTCCAGCAATGGTGCATATTTTATTGCAACATGTACAATACACACTAATAATGAAAAGTAATGCGGTATTATTGTGAAAATTACCCAAAAAAATTATTATTATGTATTTTCCCATCTAATGGAAACATGCATGTTTTTTTTTTTAATATATTCATGTTTTTCTTTGTGGTTTAGAGAGACAAATGTTGAAATCAAAATGCTGACAGTGTTATTTATTATTATTGCATTTGTTGATGCAACTTCTTTATGAAGTCTACTGTGGTTTAGTCCAGCATCTCGCATATTGTGGATCACATTTCATTTTTGACAGTTGCCAGCTAACAATTAACTTTATACAACTTTAAATGATGGATGAAGTCGGATGTTGCAACGGGCTGTGCATTGGTGCACTTTGCTGTATGTGGAATGTTCAGTGGGTTTTTGCAGGCTGTTGTTATCAATGTTAAATATATGGCGTTTCTGTTTCACCAAACTCATATATATATATATATATATATATATATATATATATATATAGGCTATACACACACACACACACACACTGTAAACAAAAACTTTTATGTTAGATCTGATTAATTGCAATTAATCGATTTGACAGCACTTTTAAGTTTAAAGCAATTGCTTTTGGAACAGATCCAGCTTGAATAACCTGTTAAATAAGCTGTTGTTTTCATGGTTACATTCTTGCACACTTGCACTACATTTCTGTACCCAAAACAATGAATTTCAAGATACTTCTCAATCTCATAAGGCAAGTCAAAATTATTTGTGTAGTAGCTTTCATAATACACACAATTTCAAGGCGGATTTATAGAAAGTCACTCTTATGTCCATAATGCCTTGATTGATCTACATGTAGAATTCATAAAACCCTTGTTATTAGCGACACCTGTGGCCGTTAGCTGAATTGCAGCCAGCCCAGAAGTGCTCGTGCACACGTAACGTGAGAAGAGACTCAACGTGATTCAAGGCCCAGATAAATTCACAGAGAATTTATTTTCTTTCTTCGATTATTAGGAGTAAAAATATGTTGTAAATAACTCTGCAGCGATATATTTTTAAACATGTGGATATGTTTGCACCAGCTTTGGGATTCACCGGCTGTATGTCGACGGATGAGGTAATTCATTAAAATCACACTGATAGTTTGATAAGGCCTATTTTACGACCTATGAAGTAGGGAAATGTCTCGTTTTCGTTACAAGTTTCGTTTCAAGCTATAAAAAGGAGATTAATTGGCCCTACATGAAAATTATTACAAAAATACTTATCCTCTTTAAAGTTCCCATGAAAGAAAAATGTAAGTTTTTTGGCTTTTATGAATAACGTTATATTCACAAAAGCCATAAAATATGTTGGCCTTGCTGTGATCTATAAGCCCGTGTAAGTTACTTCAAAACAATGAAAAAATTGGCATTTAGAAGATATGGATTCAAAACTTAGTCTCTCACGTTCACCAATTTATGGAGATTTGGTGTGCATTTGATCATGAACTGAAACATATGTATTATGAAGGCATAAATAAATAACCGAAACTTGATATTTCCTATAGCACTTTATAGTGTGCAGTGCTCTCATGCCTCTGAAAAAGACATTTCCAGGAGTCCTCAGTGCTGAGCTAAGCATCCCGATCATCAATTCCCGAGCAGATAATGCTTACTACAGCTGATGGACTTGTCAATAATATGTAGCTTAAATCCTACATCATGTGCTGGTTATCATGGTATCTAGATAGATGGATGGATGCACGGACAGATAATAATTAATGAATTCAACCGACATCCTCATTGGAATAGATCACTTGCTGACAGTATTGATGGGTGAAGGTATGTGATTTAACAATATATATATACAGTATATGTGTGTGTATTTATCATATAATTTTTGTTCCATCAATAATTATT